>NC_069499.1:241176137-241473637 GCF_027579735.1 Bombina bombina | reverse complement strand
CTTTTACTAACAAGCTACTAAAAATTTTCGGTAATCTTCTGCCCTGTTTGTTGTTTTCTCTGGAAAGCGTAACGGTCAGAAGGCCACTTCTACTACTCTGTCTTTCTGGTTGAGACGTTTGATTTGTTTGGCTTATGAGACTGCTGGACAGCAGCCTCCTGAGAGAATTACGGCTCATTCCACTAGGGCTGTCTCCTCTTCTTGGGCTTTCAAAATTGAAGCTTCTGTGGAACAGATTTGCAAGGCAGCAACATGGTCCTCTCTGCATACTTTTTCCAAATTCTATAAATTTGATACTTTTACCTCGGCTGGGACTTCTTTTGGGAGAAAGGTTTTTCAAGCGGTGGTGCCTTCTGTTTAGGTCCTCTTGTCTTTTTCTCCCTCCCTGTTCATTCCGTGTCCTCTAGCTTGGGTATTGGCTCCCACTAGTAATTTGAATGATGTTGTGGACTCTCCATGTCATAGGAAAGAAAACATTTATGCTCACCTGATAAATTTTTCTTTCCGGACATGGAGAGTCCACGACCCCGACCTCTTTTTAATTATAATTCAGCAGTTTTTTTGAGTAAACCTCAGGCACCTTTTCATCCTTGTTTCTTCTTTTTCCATTTTCGTTTGGCTAAATGACTGGGGATTATGGGTAAGGGAAGTTACACTTAACAGCTTTGCTGGGGTGCTCTTTGCCTCCTCCTGTTGGCCAGGAGTTGAGTATCCCACTAGTAAATGGAATGACGTTGTGGACTCTCCATGTCGGAAAGAAATTTATCAAGTAGGCATAAATTTTGTTTCTAGCATTATACAATAAAGTACATATAAAACATTGTATACATATGTACAATATACCCACAATCCCCCAGCTCCTGATGTCCTATTTTCACTATTGTATTGTAACAAAAGGTGTTGAGTTTATGTTGACACATGTAAATTGTTTTGCCATTTAATATTATGTAACCGGATCATTTACATTAAACCTTCAATGTAGGTGGCGATGCTGCTTTGAAAATATTGCAAGTATAAGAAAAGCATCGCCACCCACAGAGATGTATAGTAAAACACCTCTCAAATTATTTCAGCCCTTTTTAAAATTTCACAGGAAATCTTGATCCTGCAACGAATCCCTTATTTTACCATAATGCTTTAATTGTCAGGGCCTTAAAGACTACAATTGAAAATAAGCATTTTATTACTTCTCTCGTACCTCCCACTGAGAGTTGCATTTATTTTGCTGGCTATGTTTACATAGCCTATACTTGGTTATAGAAATTTTCAGTATAGGTAGTAATACCACAGTCGAAAGTAGCTATTTAAAATGCCTAAATAAGTGTAAAGGAGCTATTTGTAATTTATTTAATACACTGCGGCTGCTAAAATTGATAATTGGAAACAATTTAAAGGGGAGAACATTTTAGTACACGATCCCTGTTTTCAGTATTGGTGGCAGATTCAAAAGATAGAAACAGCTATTTCATATGACAAAATAAATGTTAATGAGCTATTTGTAAACTACTTAATACACTCCAGCAGGTCAAATAGATCATTGGAAACGCATTACAATTAAAAGCTGCATGGTTTGGTTTTGTACTTCCTACTTATGTTCGTTAACTGACAAGGTCAGCAGCCTCTGCTTTACTGTTGGATTAGCACACACCTCTGCAAGTATGGCGCAAAAACTTTATTTACGACAATGAGGTTTTTTGTTTTGTAAAAGAATAATTAAAAACCCCTTTTGAAATTGTGTCAAGTTGGAAAAAAAAATGGTGTCTACAACATTCCTTTGACTCCACTGTGATAAAAGTGTATTGTATTGTACCAAGTGACCTACTTCATCGGTACCACTGTTTGGAGCTGCTGGCTGTTTAGGGAGCAGCCATCATTCTAGCCCATAATTGTAATCATGAAGACAATCTGCTGAAAGTGAAAATTAAACCGTGTTTGTATTGGTTATCTTGAGCACTATATGGCAGAAGTGTTTGCATAAATGCATAGTTACTATCACTGCTGCCATACAGTGCACAACATGTGCAGTCTCCTGAGCTTACCTAGATATGCTCTATAGCAAATGCTAAAATGAGAACAAAGAAAATTTGGTAATAGAAGTAATATGTCATTTTTAGTTATTTATTTTTAAAACTGCATTCTCTTTCGGAATCACAAAGTTTGACTTTCATGCCCCTTTAATAATTTCTCTAGTTTTGTCGTTTAGTATAGTTGCTTGTTGTGTGGCTAATATTTACCATTTAAGACACTTACTATGATATGTTAGGCTATCTTTTATTTTATATATACTGTATGTTTGTTTGTGTGTGCATGACTGCTTTAATCTGTCATTTAATAGTTTTGCTATTTTCATGCCTTGGGAAGAAATAGTTTTTAAAATAACATTAAAGGGACAGTAAACGTACGTAATAATGTTATATAATTCTGCACTTAGTGCAGAATTATATAACATTATTTTAGCAGTAACTTCATAAATTACAAGTATCATAAATTACAAGTTACTGATAAAATGGTATATAATTCTGCACTATGTTTACTGTCCCTAAGGTGCTCTTTCAGATGCATGTTGCCACTGATGATTTGTGTGAATCTTCTCTCTGTTGTATTGCTATGATTGTGCTGTGTTTATTCCAGTAAATTCTTTAAATAGAAGTTATAAAAACAGTTGCCTGTCTTTACTTCCTGAACTTCCATTCATATATAGAGATAATGTGAGTGATTGTACAATGTAGAACGGGTAGCACTGTATCGAATATCCCTCTGCTAGTATAGAAGAGACTAGTACTTAGAGGGAATTCTTCAGCATAAGAATAAATTCTGCATATAAGTGAAAGGATTTTGAGGCTTTACAGTAAATAAAGAAAATGTATGCATTTGGTGCACAAAGGCCCATCTTCATTTGACTGACAGTCAAGCACTAAATAAATATGCTGATTTCCAGCTTCTAGGTTGGTTGTTGAGCGAGACAGGTGCTTATGATTCTTCACCCCCCCCCCACCCCCCCTTGCTGCTTCAATGTCAAATTTTGATCTTGTAATCTTATGATCTCTTGCAGATTTTGTGCCTTGGTAAAACGTCGAGGGGAGGGTTGTCCGAACAGGAAAGCCTTGATCGTCCCTCCCTCTGAAGAGTATTGCACCCCAATTCACCGTAGGGTGCCAGACACCACAGACCCAGATCTGGTCTTTCTTTGTCGGCACGTGTATGACTTTAGACATGGTCGCATACTGAAGAACCCGCAGTAACTGCTACTTCAGAGGAAGACATGGAGATGCCGGTAGCAACAGCATGCCGGCCTTCCCACAGCCTATGACTGTTTCAAACATCTTCCCGGGAGCTCTTCCAAGCACAGCAGAAGCAGGGAGCTTCTTGCAGAAGCCAGGATGCTCTGCGGATTCAGGAAAAGACACTGGTTGAAGAACTCAGCAGTTGAAAGCACAGCACTTCATTAGATATGAGCTTAACTTAAAAAAAGACAAGAAAGATAAAGTATATAACATATATAAATATATTAAATATATAAATATATCTATATATTGGGGAAAAATAAGCCAGTACATCAGGTCAGGAGCCGTGGTTGCAAAGTTTGTGTAGGGATGTGTTAGAGCATGAATGAGCCAATCTTGGTTCAAATGCCTTAATATGTCAGACACGTCTCTGTCACAATCACACAAAGGTTTCTGCACTTCTGGCCTTTCATACAGGTTTGGTTTGCTTTTGTTTGTCCCCACTCCATCTCCCCCCATGGTTGGTTGATGCCCGGTCTGTTAAAAATTTACTTATTCCTTAATTTTATCTTCTTTCCTTTTAAAAGATTCCTTCCCCCTGTAACCAAATGTAGGTAGCCTCTGTTTTCATCAGATAATCTTTTTTACCTTTTTTTTTTTTTTTCCGTAAAGGTACTTTGGAGTCTCTTTTAGGTTTTACATTTCTTTAGATGTAGATTCTGCAGTCCACCATTCCATTGTGATATTGTGTGACTGTATTTTTTTAGAGAGAGTGTTATCCTGTGTAATTAGTTAATTGCCAAGCCAGGACACGTGGTGGAAGAATGAGTATGCTGTATGCTTTTCAGCACCTGTACAAGTTATGCTGTACACATATATTGTGTATTACAAGGTAACTGTTAAGACTCCATTATATAGATGCTACAGGCAGTAGGATTCTTTATTCAGCGCTGGCTGATTTTTATGCAGCAAAGCATTTAATCAGATTTGCAGAATTTCCCAGAATTCCATGGTACAGTGTCAGTATCTTCCTCAGACCATTATTAATCTTTATCCACCAAAAGTGACCAATCACAAACTTGTGTTCTGAGAAATAGCTACCTGACTAATGAACGGAGTTGCCATTTGCCTTATGTGTATAGTGTCTAGTTCTACTTTTTATCATGAAAGTCATTTCAAATGGATTTTAAAGATAGGGGGAAAATCAAACATTAAAAATACCAAAGGACATAATAGAAGGAATCAACTGAAATGTTAAAGAGTAGCTTGCACTAAATCAGTTAATGACATATCACACTTTATCAGTAGTCTGCTGTAATCAATAATTTATAATTCTGCATTTTCAGTTTTCAGAACATACCACACAATTATAGTTTAAAAAAAAAAAAAAATGCAGCCGAAGGCAAAGAATTTGTGACTGATTTTCTCTGTGCAGCCAGAAGAGGATATGGAATTTTTTCATTTCTATGTTTTCATACCAAAGAGGTTCTGTGTAGGAAGTTATACTATTTGTGGTGCAAAGATGGCTCACAGTCTTTCAGGTGACCAGAAAACAATCTATGTACACTTGTAAATTTATACTGTATGATGAGTATTGCAGCCATGTTTTCTGATACCCTATTGATTTAGTTTATAATATCCTACTCTCCATATCATGCATCATTACAAGCAAAGTGATCCAATATCCAGCTGCTTTGAGATGAAGAAATTCTGTATGATTGCATGTTGAATCAAAATCTTTCTACTGTTTTCACTTGGATCATAACAGAAGCTTGAAGTGTGGGCATTTTTTTCCACTTTTTAAAATGCGGTAGTTTTTAAACTGTTGTTGAGAGTATTAGTTAATACTTATTATGGACATATATTTTCCAGGGCATCTTCAAACCTCAATTTTCTTCCAAATAATTGATTTTTTTTATAATTACATCAGACATGTATTTGTTAATGCAACAGTTTAAATCTGCATTCACTTTTTTTTCCTTCTCTATAAAAGGATTCTACAAACATGGAACCAAAACAGACTTTAATCCTCTGATAGAGAAACTGATCATATTATGCTTTTTTTTTTTTCCTCACATTTGAACTGTAATACAACATTTAGATAGCATTTAAAAAAAAAAGAGGTATCAAAAAGTGAATGCAGCTTTTGATGACTTATTCAAAAGTATGAAAATGTCTTTGATCTATGTAATAATTTCCAGGAGTTGTAAAACAGCCAATTGGATTGAGATATGGTGTAGATTTGGTATTATCCCTTAAACTACTATAGGAAGAAAAAAGGTAAATCTAGTTTGCTGTTATTGATCCATTATGGCTTCCATACATGGCATTTTCAATTTTCCTGTCGTTCTCAGGTTACTGTTTTGTGACGCAGTGTCACATGATGAGTTTGTATATTGGGCTAATACATCACATCTGAATGTTTTATTTTGGATTCTGATCTTCCATTTCCACAGACGATGAAGGAGGTTCCTGTCCTAATGAGTTGACATATTCTGAGCTTCCCTGGTCTTCCTCATGTGTCTCAATTATAAGATCCCTGGCCCCATAGCTTTCACTACATTAAGAAAAATGGGGGGGATTAAGTTTTCTATGGTTTAAAAGTAGGCTTGCTGGAAAGTGTTTCTGGCAATATCTTATGCAAGGCCCTTATAGTGGTTTGCTATGGCCATAGGAACAAATATCAGTCAAATGAGATATCCAGCAAGTAACGAGCAATTTTCCCATTTCATTAATGCAACATTTTAAAACCTTATGTTTATTGCATTAGTGTTACTACAACAACCTTTTATTGAATAAGAATTCATATGAAATTTGTTTTGATGTCCACTGTCTGTAAATCAAATTTATGAAGTCATTAACAGACGGGAATGAGACATCATTTTTTTTTAATATTATTTGTAAGACTAATTGCAAATAAGCAAGCAAATTTAATTTCAAAGCAAAATATGCACTGTTTAGAGATTGCTTTCCATTTGAATAGAATGTACCACTTCTTAGATTCAAATCTATAAGAAGGGGTTGTATTACTCAGTAAGGCTTAAGAAAAATATTACTGATGTTCTAAGAACACAACTCCTTTTATTGAATAACTTACGAGGGCAGCTCATTTTATATGGTGTGCATTGAACATTGATTACATTTTTTCATTTTGCTGCTGAAGTCTAAAAATACCACATTTCTTAGTCTAAAACAGTACATTGTTTATCCTCTAAAATATAATATTTTTGTCAGCGTAACAGTGAGTCCAAAGGCACATTCCCAACACATTTTTTTTATATTTCACGTCTTCAAAGAGAAGAAAACTTTTTCATTAACATTTTAATACCTGCTACAGCTGCGCTAATATAAAATATCAGTATATTTTCTTCTACTTGTGTTGACTGTATAACTTAATACTTTATGGACTGACTGATCAAAAACTCACCGGCATTGAAAGAAATCACACAAAATCTTAAGGATTTTTCTTAGGCTTTATATTTTAATGCAGTTGTCACATTTTCTTATCCTAAACACTGCACAGTGTGATAACCGCAATCAAGCTAAAATGTGCATTTCTAAGCTTGTGTGGCCTGGCAGTGCTGACAAGTGAAGAGCTTTGGATCATTGGGCCCTTAGTGTGTTTTGATCTCCATTAAACCATTATCTGCCAGAAGTTGCAGTTGAAGGGTTAAGAACAGCCGTTGTTTACTAAAACCTGACAGAAACATGAGCAAAACATATTTATCAGAAAATTAATTTTTGTAATCTCTTCAACTTGCACTGGAAATGCTATTAAATGCACAACTGTCTGCAGGGGACTCCATAAACGGACAGTAAACAGTTCATGCTTAATCCCATGCTCCCTAGAGACACACAAAAGCAAAATTTGCGGGTTTAAAATAATTGCATAAATTGCATTTTGCCCAATTTACTGATGTTTTTAGGATGTGAATATCAAAGTCCAGGGATCTGCTTCTTGTTTTAATTTCGCTTTCACACATAATCTAGTTCGAAACTGAGGAACTAGTGCACATCTGCTGAATTGTAATGTGCATTTGGCACAGAAGAAATAGTCAAGAAGCTAATTTATGAAAACTATTGTATGTATTGTTTCCTTAATGTAGGAACCAGTGTTAATGAGTTTCAACTTTATTTTTTTAATGATTAGATATATTAGAAACTAATATAAATTTTGTCCGCACACATTCTACAGGTTTATCAAGTTAGCTTGTTAGCTCACTGCACACACTGACATATAGGCGCACACACAGCAAGCAAATCTATAGGTGCCGTTTGTGGTCTGAAAATAAACTGCACAATTTCTGTACCTTCAATAATTGCCACCCCTAAATTAATCTTGTTTATAGTTTATTCCGCGCACATGGGATCTTGGTTAAAAACATTGAGACTCTCAAAATATGTTAACAAAATGGATTTGATTGTACATTAATGAGAAGTTTTATTTAAACCTTCAATTGCACTGTTCACTTTAATTAGAGTTCTCAACCTATGTGAAATGCTTTCATGAAGAAGCACCATCTGTATTGGAAAGGGATAAATCGCTAAAAGTATTCAGAGTAATCCCCATGTACAGAGATAAACTGAGCTGCCTGCATTATTTGAGAGCTGACTTGTAATTCAAACCACAATTTAAATTTTGTTTAACCTTTTTTTTCCTTGATACATTAATAAACTGAAGACTTAGAAACCTATGTTTACTTAGTATCCCACAGAATGTCCACAGATCACAATTCCAGTCAAGAAAATTCCATTTCTTTTGATTGCACTTCTGGCAGTGGTGGGGAGTAAAAAAAAAAAGCCCATGGTAAAACCACTTGTAGGACAGGAAAACCATTCTGATCAAATGCTTTGGCATAGTTCTTTCATTTTACTTTGACAATTGTGCTCAAAGTAGTGGATTTATAGAGAATAAGTTTTCAGACTTTTGTTTGTTACAGTGAGTAGAAAGCTATTAAATTGTCAGCAAACGGTCCTTCATTCTACAGTTGTCACTGTCTCAAATTAGTTCCCTAACTTCACTATCAATTTCAATAAATCTTGTGTTCAATTCCTACATTATTCTATACAGTTGATTTGCCAACGTGTGAGCGTTCCCCAAATCTTACAAATCCACTCTTTAAAATAACATGAATTGGGAAAGATGTGGATTCTATATATGCTTTATATATCAGATGCTATATTGTCCCTAATTATATGCACACAATTGGACTTTAGAATGCACACGTAATCCTATCATCGCTAACACTGACATCCCTGGCTGTATTTAGCAAAGTGTGTGGGTGGTTAAAATGTTTCCTTTTTTCTTATCTATTAGATAAAGACATATATTTTGAAACTGAAAATGCAGCTGGTAGAATTTAAATTTAATATTGGGAAAAAATACATGTAAAATATATATATTTTAGTTGATGATTTTGTAAAATGCACTTTTGTGTTTTTCTTTTTCTTTTTTTTTCTTCCTTGGTCTCCCGGATCTGTATTTCAATGTTTACAGATGGAATGAGAAAGAAAACATTCCTTATCTTCTGTGAAAAAGCTATATTAGAAGTAATTCTTTAAAAAATATAAAATAAAGTTGGAGAATTGTATTGGTTTAGAAATTACATTTGCTTTTTTCTGCTTTAAACTTTGCTACAATGTGCATGTTCATTCCTGTGCTGCAATTTATGTAGATGCTATTCAGTACTATTTACCTGTTACATTCTTTAGCACAGAGCCTGCTACTGTTGTCCAACTGTAGTTTGTTAGGGAGGGGAATTATCAAGAGCAAATCAATTTAACATACTGTCAAAAGAATATCTTCATTTTATGGTAGCACAAAACCATTCTGCTTGTGAGGTAGTGTGATCACTGTACTAATTAATTTAATGCTATTATTAAAAGATAATTTAAAAAAAAAATTAAAAGCACTCACTTGGGATATATATATATATAGATAGATAATTAATATTGCCTGTTACTAATGGCATTTAAAGGGACAATAAACAACTTTTCTCTTGTAAGGTGTATCCAGTCCACGGATTCATCCATTACTTGTGGGATATTCTCCTTCCCAAAGGGAAGCTGCAAGAGGATCACCCACAGCAGAGCTGTCTATATAGCTCCTCCCCTAACTGCCACCTCCCAGTCATTCTCTTGCAGCTCTCGACAAGGGAAGTAGCTAGAGAGATGTGGTGCATTAATGTAGTTTATCTTCAATCAAAAGTTTACTATTTTCAAATGGTACCGGAGTTGTACTATTTTAGCCTCAGGCAGAAAGTTGAAGAAGAATCTGCCTGTGGTTTTTGATGATCTTAGCAGCTTGTAACTAAGATCCACTGCTGTTCTCACACATAACTGAAGAGATGGGTAACTTCAGCTGGGGGAATAGCGTGCAGGGTCTCCTGCTCTGAGGTATGTTTGAAGTTTTAAATTTTTCTAGAGAGATGATAAGCTAGAAAATGCTGACAATACCGGATTTATTTAAGGTAAGCCTGATTACAGTGGTTTAATAACGACTGGTATCATGCTTGCTGTAAAGGGTAATATTTTTGTTATTTACTCCCATTACTGAATAGATATAACGTTTGCTTGAGGTATTTAAACGTTTATTACATATTGGTGATAAAACTTTATTCTGGGGCCCAGTTTTTCCACATGGCTGAATAGATTTTGCCTAGGGTTAGTTTTTTAAGGCCCTCTCACTGTGAGTGCAGTTTGGGAGGGACTTATTTTCGCGCCTAAATTGCGCAGTAGTTTTTACAGCTTGAGACATCCAGCTTCCCTGAAGTAGTCCCCTGAACATATAGGACCTCTCTAAAGGATTTTTGTGCCTTCCAAAGTCGTTGTATGGTCAGGTAGGGCCACAGCAGAGCTGTGGCAGTTGGTTGTGACGGTTTAAAAACGTTTATCGTTTTTTTGATCCGGTTTTGAAACAAGGGGTTAATCATCCATTTGCAAGTGGGTGCAATGCTATTTCAGTCTTTTATACACACTGTAAAAATTTCGTAAAATTTAATGCTTTTTTCACTGTTTTGCAGTTTCTGTGATTGTTTTTTTTCTCTTAAAGGGACATTATACACTCATTTTTTCTTTGCATAAATGTTTTGTAGATGATCTATTTATATAGCTCATAAAGTTTTTTTTGTTTTTTTTTAAATGTATAGTTTTGCTTATTTTTAAATAACATTGCTCTGATTTTCAGACTCCTAACCAAGCCCCAAAGTTTTATGTGAATACCGTCAGCTACCTTCTCCAGCTTGCTCCTGTTTGTGTAAAGGGTCTTTTCATATGCAAAAGAAGGGGGAGGGGGGAGTGTCTTATTTACCACTTGCAGTGGGCTTTCCAGCCACCTTTTCAACAGAGCTAAACTTAGAACTTCTAAGTAAGTTTTTAAACAGTTTTGTACTGGATTTTTATATCAGTATCTGTGCATCTTATTCTTTATAGTAGTGTCTATTACATGCAGCTATATAAAAATGAGTGTATACTGTCCCTTTAAAGGCACAGTACCGTTTTTATTTTTTGCTTGTTCAGTTATTAAAGTGTTTTCAAAGCTTGCTGGTCTCATTACTAATCTGTTTAAACATGTCTGACTTAGAGGAAACTCATTGTTCATTATGTTTAGAAGCCATTGTGGAACCCCCTCTTAGAATGTGTACCAAATGCACTGATTTTACTATAGATTACAAAGACCATATTCTGGCTTTAAAAAATTTATCACCAGAAGAAATTGACAAGGAGGAAGTTATGTTGCCTAACTCTCCCCACGTGTCAGAACCTATAAATCCTGCTCAAGTACATCTAGCGCGCCCATTGCGTATACCTTGCAAGACATGGCGGCAGTTATGAATCATACCCTTACAGAGGTATTATCTAAACTGCCAGGATTGCAAGGAAAGCGAGACAGCTCTAGGACTAGAATAAATACAGAGCTCTCTGACGCTTTAGTGGCTATGTCTGATACACCCTCACAATGTACTGAAGCTGAAGCAGGGGGGCTTCAATCTGTGGGTGATTTTTCTGATTCAGGGAAGATACTTCAACCTGATTCTGATATGTCTACATTTAAATTTAAAGGATTACTTTCTGTTATAATTTTTAAGCTAAACAACTAACACATTAAAGTTAATAAACATTAATTAAAACCTACTGACCTATATTTTCTCCAAAACTAAGTTTCATAACGTTCTAAAAGTTATATCTTTTATTCGCCGATGATGTCATGTTATCCTGCCCACTATTTTCAGCACTGAGTGTTCAAAATACTTAAACCAATAACTTTGTGTTTAAGCGCCATTTTGAAACCTAGGTATTGTAAACGGATTGGTACAGAGCAAAGGATACCCACGGAGTGGGTTTGGAAAACAATTAAATTTGCAGACAAGATTTCTGATATACGGTAGAGATATGTTAATGAAATGCTATTGATAAAAAGCGTATTTGGGGTAGTTAGTTAGTAACAGGCATAGAAAATATTTACTTACAGTGGCCCTTTAAGCTTGAGCACCTCCGCGTATTGCTCAGGGAGGTCTTAGCAACTCTGGATGACTGTGACACTATTGTAGTCCCAGAGAAATTATGTAGATTGGATAAATACTATGCAGTACTTACATTGATGTTTTTCCAATCCCTAAAAGGTTTTCTGAAATTATTACTAAGGAATGGGATAGACCAGGTGTACCGTTCTCTCCCCCTCCTGTTTTTAAAAAGATGTTTCCTATAGACGGCGCTACACAGGACATATGGCAGAATGTCCCTAAGGTGGAGGGAGCAGTTTCTACTCTAGCTAAGCGTACCACTATCCCTGTCGAGGACAGTTGTGCTTTTCTAGATCCAATGGATAAAAAATTAGAGGGTTACCTTAAGAAAATTTTTATTCAACAAGGTTTTATTCTCCAGCCTCTTGCATGCATTGCCCCAGTCACTGCTGCTGCGGCTTTCTGGTTTGAGTCTCTAGAGGAGGCTCTACAGGTTGAAACCCAGTTGGAAGATATTATTGACAAGCTTAAGGCTCTTAAGCTAGCCAATTCATTTGTTTCTGACGCCGTTGTTCATTTAACCAAGCTAACGGCTAAAAATTCAGGTTTTGCTATTCAGGCGCGTAGGGCGCTATGGCTTAAATCCTGGTCAGCTGACGTGACTTCAAAGTCTAAACTTCTCAACATTCCCTTCAAAGGACAGACCCTATTCGGGCCTGGACTGAAGATCATTTCTGACATCACTGGAGGAAAAGGTCACGCCCTTCCTCAAGATAGGTCCAACAAATTAAGGACCAAACAGTCTAGTTTTCGGCCGATCCGGAAACTGATCTAGTAGGGGGCAGACTCTCTCTCTTCGCCCAGGCTTGGGCAAGAGATGTCCAGGATCCCTGGGCATTGGAAATTGTGTCCAAGGGTTATCTTCTAGAATTCAAAACCTCTCCCCCAAGAGGGAGATTTCATCTCTCACTTTTATCTGCAAACCAGATAAAGAGAGAGGCATTCTTACATTGTGTTCAAGACCTCCTAGTTATGGGAGTGATCCACCCAGTTCCGCAGGAGGAACAGGGACAGGGCTTCTATTCAAATCTGTTTGTAGTTCCCAAAAAAGAGGGAACATTCAGACCAATCTTAGATCTCAAGATCTTAAACAAATTTCTCAGAGTCCCAACCTTCAAGATGGAGACTATTCGAACCATCCTTCCTATGATCCAGGAGGGTCAATATATGACTACTGTAAACTTAAAGGATGCTTATCTTCACATCCCGATACACAAAGATCATCATCGTTTTCTCAGGTTTGCCTTTCTAGACAGGCACTACCAGTTTGTGGCTCTTCCCTTCGGGTTGGCCACGGCACCAAGAATCTTTACAAAGGTTCTAGGGTCCCTTCTAGCGGTCCTAAGGCCGCGGGGTATAGCAGTAGCCCCTTACTTAGACGACATTCTGATACAGGCGTCGACTTTTCAAATTGCCAGGTCCCACACGGACATTGTTCTGGCATTTCTGAGGTCCCATGGGTGGAAGGTGAACGAAGGAAAGAGTTCTCTATCACCTCTAACAAAAGTTTCATTCTTAGGGACTCTGATAGATTCGGTAGAAATTAAGATTTACCTAACGAAGGCCAGATTGTCAAAACTTCTAGACTCTTGCCGTGTTCTTTATTCCACTTCTCGTCCTTCAGTGGCTCAGTGTATGGAAGTAATCGGTTTAATAGTAGCGGCAATGGACATAGTACCGTTTGCCCGCCTACATCTCAGACCGCTGCAACTTTGCATGCTCAGTCAGTGGAATGGGGATTACACAGATTTGTCCCCTCTACTAAATCTGGATCAAGAAACCAGGGATTCTCTTCTCTGGTGGCTATCTCGGGTCCATCTGTCCAAGGGGATGAGCTTCCGCAGGCCAGATTGGACTATAGTAACGACAGATGCCAGCCTTCTGGGCTGGTTTGCAGTCTGGAACTCCCTGAAGGCTCAGGGCTCGTGGGCTCAGGAGGAGGCACTCCTTCCGATAAACATTCTGGAACTAAGAGCGATATTCAATGCTCTTCAGGCTTGGCCTCAGCTAGCTGTGGTCAGGTTCATCAGATTTCAGTCGGACAACATCACGACTGTAGCCTATATCAACCATCAGGGGGGAACAATGAGCCCCCTGGCAATGTTGGAGGTTTCAAAGATAATTCTATGGGCAGAGGTTCACTCTTGATATCTCTCAGCTATCCATATCCCAGGAGTAGAGAACTGGGAGGCGGATTTTCTAAATCGGCAGACTTTTCATCCGGGGGAGTGGGAGCTCCATCCGGAGGTATTTGCCCAGCTGATTCAACTATGGGGCAAACCAGAACTGGATCTCATGACGTCTCGTCAGAACGCCAAACTTCCTTGTTACGGGTCCAGGTCAAGGGATCCCCAGGCAGCGCTGCTAGATGCTCTAGCAGCGCCCTGGTCCTTCAGCCTGGCTTATGTGTTTCCACCGTTTCCTCTGCTCCCTCGGCTGATTGCCAAGATCAAGCAGGAGAGAGCTTTGGTGATTTTGATAGCTCCTGCGTGGCCACGCAGGACTTGGTACGCAGATCTGGTGGACATGTCATCCTTTCCACCATGGACTCTGCCGCTGAGGCAGGACCTTCTACTTCAAGGTCCCTTCAAACATCCAAATCTAATTTCTCTGCGTCTGACTGCTTGGAGATTGAACGCTTGATTTTATCAAAGCGTGGTTTTTCCGAGTCGGTCATTGATACCTTAATTCAGGCTCGAAAGCCTGTCACCAGGATAATCTATCATAAGATATGGTGTAAATATCTTCATTAGTGTGAATTCAAGGGTTACTCATGGAGTAAAGTCAGGATTCCCAGGATATTGTCTTTTCTCCAAGTAGGATTGGAGAAGGGATTGTCAGCTAGTTCCTTAAAGGGACAGATTTCTGCTCTGTCTATTCTTTTGCACAAGCGTCTGGCGGATGTTCCAGACGTTCAGGCGTTTTGTCAGGCTTTAGTTAGAATCAAGCCTGTGTTTAAACCTGTTGCTCCGCCATGGAGTTTAAATTTAGTTCTTAAAGTTCTTCAAGGGGTTCTGTTTGAACCTCTGCATTCCATAGATATCAAGCTTTTATCTTGGTAAGTTCTGTTTTTGGTAGCTATCTCTTCGGCTCAAAGAGTTTCAGAGTTATCTGCCTTGCAGTGTGATTCCCCTTATCTGATCTTCCATGCAGATAAGGTAGTTTTGCGTACCAAACCTGGGTTTCTTCCTAAGGTGGTATCTAATAAGAATATCAATCAGGAGATTGTTGTTCCGTCACACTGTCCTATTCCTTCTTCAAAGAAGGAATGTCTATTACACAATCTTGACGTGGTTCGTGCTTTAAAGTTTTATTTACAAGCTACTAAAGATTTTCTGCTGGCCAGCAGCCTCCTGAAAGAATTACAGCTCATTCCACTAGAGTGGTGGCTTCCACATGGGCTTTTAAAAATGAGGCTTCTGTGGAACAGATTTGTAAGGCGGCGACTTGGTCTTCGCTTCATACTTTTTCTAAATTCTACAAATTTGATACTTTTGCTTCTTCGGAGGCTATTTTTGGGAGAAAGGTCTTACAGGCAGTGGTGCCTTCCGTTTAAGCGTCTGCCTTGTCCCTCCCTTCATCCGTGTCCTATAGCTTTGGTATTGGTATCCCACAAGTAATGGATGAATCCGTGGACTGGATACACCTTACAAGAGAAAACAAAATTTATGCTTACCTGATAAATTTATTTCTCTTGTGGTGTATCCAGTCCATGGCCCGCCCTGTGATTTTAAGGCAGATGTTTTTTATTTTTTAAACTACAGTCACCACTGCACCCTATAGTTTCTCCTTTCTCTTGCTTGTCTTCGGTCGAATGACTGGGAGATGGCAGTTAGGGGAGGAGCTATATAGACAGCTCTGCTGTGGGTGATCCTCTTGCAGCTTCCTGTTGGGAAGGAGAATATCCCACAAGTAATGGATGACACCACAAGAGAAATAAATTTATCAGGTAAGCATACATTTTGTTTTCACCTCCACACAACAATGCTAGCCACAATCATTAAAGGGACAGTCTAGTCAAAATTAAAATTTCATGATTCAGATAGGGAATGCCTTTTTAGACAACTTTCCGATTCACTTTTATCATCAAACTTGCTTTGTTCACTTGGAACTCTTTGTTGAAAGCTAACCCTAGATAGGCTCATATGCTAATTTCTAAAATCTTGAAGGCCACCCCTTATTTCAATGAATTTGGCAGTTTTTCACAGCTAGAGGGCGTAAGTTCATGTGTGACATACAGATAACATTGTGACCACGCCCATGGATTTACAAGTGAGAGGGCACTGATTGGCTATATGCAAGTCTGTCAAAAGAACTGAAATAAGGGGGTAGTCTGCAAAAGCTTAGATACAAGGTAATCACAGAGCTAAAAAGTATAGTAATATAACAGTGTTATGCAAAACAGGGGAATAGGTAATAACGGGATTATCTATCTTTTTAAACAATAACAATTCTGGAGTAGACTTTGCATACAGTGAACTTTTTTGTGGTTTTCAAAGCCATTTAGGGAAAGGTATGTAGCAGAGTCAGCCTTGAGAAGTCAACCAGGTGGATTTCATGTTCTGAAAATTAGAAAAGCTGCAATTTTCAGAGCTAATGGGACAAAATAAATATAGTTTATTGCAAAGTTGTCTCACTACCAATGACTACACATTTTATATAAAAATTGCAAGGTGTAAACTGTCCCTTTAAGGGAACCTGTTGAAGCCCCAGATGGGTTAAGTTACAGGAGACTACTGCTATTTCCACGTCATAGATTCAGTACACATCAGGAAGGACTGGTCCTTTTCACGTAATCCATTATCAAGACACTCATATTAGTATTACTTAGGTTTTACTCCATTCACAGATTAAAATAAATGTTTAGGGGGGAAAGACTTATATTTTATATAAATAGAATTCTCCAAACTCATATACTGTAATTGGCAAAGCTTTCTAGTTTGTGGAAACTACCAAACTTTCCATGATCAGTGTGTACTGCATCAGATAAATAGGGACTTTCCTAGATCCAGTCGATGAAGTGGATATTTGCTTGAACTTTCTTACTTTCCTCCTTCTAAAAGTCCATATTATAAAAAAAATTAACCATAATCAGAAACTAAACGCATAAAAACAAAACCTTCAGCGTTGAGGACTTTTTCAATAATCAGAGGATAAACATTGGTGGGACTTTCAGATTAGGGAGTGAGAACAGCATGAAGTATATGCCACTGACTTAAAAATTTCCATTGCTGTTTTATAAATATAGAACATTCCAAATTAGGTGCTTACACATAATTTCATTACTATGATATATTGGAGTATATATAATTGTTAAAATAAAAAAGGCTGCAAAATTTACTGTTTTAACTGTTTTTCAAGTAAGGCCACAAATATTTCAAGCAAACATGATTTTCTTCATAAATGGAAAGAGTCCACAGCTGCATTCATTACTTTTGGGAATTCAGAACATGGCCACCAGGAGGAGGCAAAGACACCCCAGGGAAAGGCTTAAATACCTCTCCCACTTCCCCTATCCCCCAGCCATTCTTTGCCTTTCGTCCCAGGAGGTTGGCAGAGAAGTTTTTTTTTTCGATAGTCTCTTATGGAGGGTAGTACTCTTCCGAATGGGACTGGAGTTTTAAGTAGTCCTGTCAGCCTCTCATTGAGAGCATGGATGAAGATGTGTCCGGAGATGCAGCAAGAGTCTTCCTGCAAAACCATCTCAACTCAGATTAACAACTCCACACGCAATCGGCGTTGACAAATTTCGCTGCCTACTTTCTTTTCTCTAGCCCATGGCAGAAGCGAGGCTACTATCTGTCACACTTGAAGGGCCATGTTCCTGTTCCACGGCGCAGATTCCGGTAAGATAGTTTCATTTAATTTTCATCATAGTTGTTTGGTAATAAATACAACAGTTCATCCAAGGGGCCTCACGGAACTAACAACTATAGGGTCTCAGTGAGACTCCTTTGTATCTTGGAATTAAGGGTTAATATCTCCTAAGTGGGATTATTGAACAGGGTTTTTTTTTTTTTTTAAATGATGTTTGTTATATGATTCTGTCTTTTCGGTGGGCGCACTTTTTCATGGACTGCACGGTACACCCCGTGACCGGTCGTGGTCACGTTTTTGGCTCTCCGTTTCCGCATTCCTGACAGTGTGGCGACGGAAGAAATTCTGTTTAGCTGGTGTCTGGTTCATAGGAGGTGGTGAGTGCCCCAGCCTTTGGGGGTGTAAGGTGCAGTTTACATTTCTCTTATTGGTCCAGTTTTTATCAATATCCCAGTTATGGAGTATTCTGATTTTTTGGAGACAGATGTCTCTGATTCTACTTCTTGTGAAGAGTATGAATTAGCCCAGGTTTTACATGTCCATCAGTTATGTTCTGAATGCCGTTTTAGAGTGCTCCGTTACTTGGGATCGGGGAGCCAGGGGCCAGCTGAGCCTTCTGCCTCCGGGGATTCTGCTTCCCGTGAGGCGCGTTCCCTACTACCAACTCTTACTACGCATGCAGGTAACCTAAACACGGCTTCTCCTTCTTTGGTAGGTGGCCTGTTTCTTCCGGAGGTTATAACACGGTTTTGCATGGCATATACTTAGCTCTGGCGCATTTACATCTCCCAGGAGTTTAAGATATTGTCCATGTTCCATTAACCAGGACTCGTCAGGCGTGGGATTGCATTGTCCAGTTAAGCCATCTAGGGTAGTGACTGTCCCTGAAGCTTCAGGGGGTCACCCTTCGGGGCCAGGGTCTTTGTTTGCCCCAGAGGAGGTAAGTTATGCTTTTTTTTTGCTATAGACTGGCGTGTCTTCATGTTCTGCTAAGACACGTTTTGGTGTTGCTGGAGGATCCCACTCTTGATGAGGTGGTGGATAATGAGTCTTCCAATGTGAATAGCATGTAGGAGTAGACACAAGGGGATGAAGTAATCTTCTTAGTCTTGTTTCTTGAGTATCTTTCCAGTTGGGATGTTCTTCCTGGGCAATAACCTACGGGTTGCCTTATCTTTTGTTTTAATCTGGTTAGGATGAATTGTATTTGGTTTAAAGCTCACATTACACATCACTTTTGGTTTAAAGCTCACATTTGTTATAATTTTTCCTTCTGGAATTTTCTTCTCTGGAATCGATACTCACGATTTTGTGATCGCACTGTTTACTTTTACGAAAGTTTGTTTGAGGACGTGTTTTAGTCCTATGTTTGTCTGTTATCTCCCCTCTTCTGAGGTGAATGTGTGGCCTTGTCAATTGGAGCCCTTAGTCTCAGGCTGGTCCTGACTGGGTACAAATCCTTCTGTTTTCAGGCCTATTTCAGACACGTGGCGTCTGCTATGCCTGGCTGGTCCAGTTAGGGCGCCGAGTGGTTTTACATGTTTTCAGATGGCATTCTGAGAGGATTTGATGGTCCATGGGTTTGTCTAGGGGCATGGAGGTTCGTGTTCGGTCCTCAGCCTTTCAATCTAGTGGCTGGGACTCCCTTGAGATCTGCTACGACATACTCTATGGGTTGGGATCCAGAGTGTTTCCTTCCCGTTGTGGGTTAAAAGTTGAAGGTTTTTAGGACTTTCGTGCAGCCAGTTCCTGGTAGTTTTGCCTTTCAAGGTTCCTTGGGATTGTCTTTTTGGGATTTATTCCCTCTGGAAATCTCTTGCTGCGGGTCGAGGCTGTTGGGACTTGTCCGGTTTTCTCGACAGTAGTTGAGGCCCGGGAGTTCGTAGTTCCATATTAGATGATCAGTTGTCTCCTCCTTCCCAGTTTTCGTTTAGGGGACGTTCCGCCCCTATTCGGGATGCTCTGCATTCTTCTTCTTTGGGGTGGTCCTCTGGAAGGTTAATAACTGAGATTATGGAGACTACTTGTTGTTCCCATAGCTTTGGACTTTGTGAAGGTAGTCCTTGGGGCCTTTGGGTTCTAGAGTGACTATGACCTAGCACCTTGTTGGTGGGGAGTTGGCCTCCTGCTAGGGGCGTTCTCTTCCCTTTGTTCTGTTTTTTATGAGTGAGTTTTGTGCCCGGTTTCGCCAACCTAACTCGGATATCATCCCTTGTGAAGTCTGAATCCTCAGACGGGGGGTATCTTGTGCTCCCTGGAGGGGTCGTTCGTTTCAGATGGCTCTAGGTTCCAGTTCTAGGGGCCTTTATGGAATTATGATCCTGTAGACTGGTTCAGGACGACCCAGTTTCCAATAGGGGCTGATTTGTTTGTTATGAGAGTGTGCTCCTTTTTTATGGGAAGTTTTTCTCTGTTGTGTGATCAGTGGTGATCTGGATGATTTTCATTCAGTCTTTGACTGATTAGCCTAAGGTTTTCATGTCCTTGAGGGCATGCATGCTGTTTCTTATGGGCCCTCCCTCTCATGGGGGGAGGGAGATTATCTCCATCAGCAGTGGGGTTTCCTCTCTGGAGACAGCCAGTGCTAGTGGTCCGGTAGATGACTTAAACCACCTAGCCACTAGGGAGAGTTTGATTCCAGCTGCTGATGATTGTCCCTCACTCTGCATGGCAAGTTATTCATTGTGGCCCTGCCTTGGGGCAGGAGGAGTTGTGTACTTGGGTCCCTTTCTAGCTCTTGTTAAAGCACTTGTTTTCAGAACGGGTGCCTTTTATTTAGAAGGCTGCAGTCTGCTGCTTTGTGGCTGTTCAAACAGCTGTTTGGAAAGTAGACTCCTTGTGTCGAAACTGTCAAGGATAGTTGTGCCAGGTCCTTTTTTCCTAATGGTAAAGAGTACACAGCCGCATTCATTACGTATGGGAAATAAGAACCTGGCCACCAGGAGGAGGCAAAGACCCACCAGACAAAGGCATACATACTCCTCCCGCTTCCCCCATCTCCCAGTCATTCTTTGCCTTTTGTCCCAGGAGGTTGGCAGAGATGTGTCAGAAGTTTTCTTTTAAAATTATTTTTTCATATGTCTCTTATGGAGGGTGCTACCCTTCGACATGGGACAGGAGTTTTTTTTTCCTTTGGCTTGGGTATCAATTTCTTATAAGTAATGAATGCGGCTGTGGACTTGTCCGGTTCCCATTAGGAAGAAAAACATAAATTATGCTTACCTGATCATTTTCATTTCTTCCGTGGGAAAGAGTCTACAGCCCCCCACATGTTTTTTGAGGCGTTGTTTATCTTCTGGCACCCTGTCACCTAAATGCTTCTTCCACTGTTCCTTGGCTGAATGACTGGGGGAAGTGGGAGGAGTATTTATGCCTTTGGCTGGTGGGTCTTTGTCTCCTCCTGGTGGCCAGGTTCTTATTTCCCCATAAATAATGAATGTGGCTGTGGACTCTTTCCCTCGGAAGAAAAGAAAATTATCAGGTAAGCATACATTTTTTTTGTGTGATCTTTTTGCACTTTTCTGTACCCTGTGGGTTAGCTTAGTATCTGCCTACCACGCAGGGGGTTTGCAGTTTGAAATCAGCCCCAGCGATTTGCACCTTGAAGGTGTGCTAGACACATGAGCTCTGTTGGAGAATTGACTGTGGCTCAACATATAAACAGAGTAGTAATGCACAGAGCCATGAGTTAACATCCCTGCACAGACCTGTAGCATTTTCTTCCATTCCCTAGGGGGTTTGGAGATGTGGTTGTCTTGTTACCCCTGTCTATCAGGCATGCCCGGCCCTTGGGCTAGTCGGGCGTTGGAGCAGGATTTGAGATCTGTTGCTCTGCAATTTTGTTCCTCAAGTCTTCGAAGTTTGATAAGCCTTCCTTGAGGGGCTCTGTTTCTCTCTTCCACGTTCAGGATTTTGTGGAAAGGATTGTCGGAGTCTGCTGGATGCCTAGCAAGCTGTTGGTTAGGATTGTCCCTAACTTTATCTGTTTCCTTTTGCTTGTCTATTTTCAAATTTCTAGATCATCTTCGGATGACAGCAGCGTTCTGACTCTTCAGGGGTGCTGTCAGCGGATTCCCCATCTGAGTTGCATGAGATTCGGATATTATGAGCAGTCCTTAATGGTTTCTGGGGCTTTCGTCTTCAGTTACCTTCTAGGTTTTTGGTTAGGGAAGATTTCTTCTCTGGATTTTGAGCAGTTCGGGTTGGGCGTTAGCCCTCCTTGTTCTGCAAGACTGGTGGGGTCTCAGTTGGCTTGGCCTTGAGGTTTCTCGACCTGCGTTTCTTTAGGTTTGTTTGGGCCCTATTTATGGTTTTTGTTGTGCCCTATGTAGGGTTCCCTGGAATCCTTTATGGCTTCTTCATGCCTTTCTCCTTTTAGGAGCTTTCGGCTGTTTGATCCCTTTCTTTAGTAAGGGGGTTTGTTGTTGGAGACCGACTGGCGGTTGATGTCTCTTGGAGACTGTTGGCTCAGTCGAGTCTAGTTCCTGTGGTCTCTAGCAAGGCTTATGGTCTGTGTCCTTGATCCTTTTTCAAAAAAAAAAATTTTTTCGGCTTCGGACGAAGCGGGTGTTTCTGGTGTAAGGGTTTTAGGCTTGGTGCCCTCAGAATTGGCTGCCTTTTGTACCCTCCCATTTTAGCATTCAGTGTTCTCTATAGCTTGGGTATTGTTTTCCCAAAAGTAATAAATGCAGCTGTGGACTCTTTCTGTTTATGAAGAAAAACATAAATTATGCTTACCTGATCATTTCCTTTACTTCAGATGGAAAGAGTGCACAGCATCCCGCCTGTAATTTTTCTGAGGGCGTCGGTTATTTTTATTCTTCTGGCACCTTTTCTCCCTATGCTTTTTCCACTGTTACTTGTTCCTCAGCAGAATGACTGGGGGAAGTGGGAGAGGTATTTAAGCCTTTGGCTGGGGTGTCTTTGCCTCTTCCTGGTGGCCAGGTTCTGAATTCCCAAAAGTAATGATTTCAGCTGTGTACTCTTTCCGTCTGAGGGACAAAAGGAAATTATCAGGTAAGCATAATTTATGTTTTCACCTTTTTGCAGAAAGCTGCCTCTTTAATTTTTTTTTTCAACGTAAAGCACAAATTTTTTATTTTTTTTTTAATTGCAAAAAATCAAGCAAACCACCAATTTGCTTCAAAATCTGTGTCTATACTCCTGAATTATACGCCATGTATTTGCTTTGCATTTCTCCTTAAATAAGCAAAATACGACGCGGCTTCCGGCGTATGTGTTTTTTAGGCAAACTGCCTCACAGTACTCAGTCTTTTTGAATAGAGGCCATATTATGCAGATAAAGTTAGGAAAAAGGTTGTACTGTGCTAAGCATTTAATTAGATAAGAACACACTAGGGTACCATGAGATTGAAAAGCATCACGGTACATGAAACCCAAACTTTTTCTTTCATGATTCAGGGAGCGCATACCATTTTAAACAACTTTGCAATGTAAATCTGATCCCATTTGCTTCATTCTTTTGGCTTCCAATGTTAGAGTATCAATGTACTACAGGGAGCTAGCTGAGCATATTGGTTGAGCTAACGACAACAGCCAGATCTGTTCTGCCACCAATCAGCAGCTTTCTCCCACTAGTGCATTGCTGTTCCTGAGTTTACTATGCTTTGTAACAAATGATACATAGAGATCATATTGGATAACATAAGTAAATTGGAAAGTTGTTTAAAATTTTATGTTCTGAGTCATGAAAAATAAATGTTGGGTTTCTTGTCCCTTTAAGTTAGGAAGCTGACTGACAAATGTAAAATACCTCATCTTTGATTAAAATCATGATTATTTGGTCAGAGAAGCTAAAATAATTATTTTACTGCATTACACAATTGGTTAGCTGATTTACATAAAGAAAATGGCATCTGCAGCAGGCTTAAAATAAAATATTTTAAATATAGAAAAAGTCTACCAGTCCACTGCTTTGAACCAGGCAGTTTGGCTTTTGGTGTGGTTGCAAAGATTTGTCCCAAAAATGTGTCAAATATTCTGTCTATGCAGTCAGTGTTGACCTATTGTATTTATGTAGTAGTGGAAACCGCACTGAAGAGGCCTTCACAAGGTTCTAGTCCGTGGAGTTTATTTTTTCCAGGCATTTGTCAGCTTGAAGCTTTGGTGTGAAAGACGCTATTGTTTAATAACAACAAATATGAGATTTGTTCCTGCAGGTTAGAGGAAAAACATTTCAGGAAAACAAAATGAACAGCTTCTCTCAATGGCACAAATCTCTGTATGCTTCCGTAAATAAATTGTCCTCTCAGATATTGGGGGAATTCTCCTCAAAATGATGCTTTCTAAATTCCAAAAAGTATAAGACGTTAAAATTATGAATCAAATTAATAATGAGAATAAACTTTTTACATTTCAAAATTATAGAGTACAAATAAGTTGTCAAAATGTAGCAGTAGAATTTGGTCATATAGTACACATTTTGCCTCAGCTAATCTTTGTTTTGTTATGAAGAAAGTTTTAAATGTTAGAGCGCTAGTTTAATACATTCACTTATTTGCTCATGTTATATGTATTGGCAGGTGAATCAGTACTGCTAATTTTATATTTTAGTTTTCAACATTGCTTGAGGCTACACAGCCTTTTTTTTTTTTATAAAAAGCCCATTCGGTATTTTAACTTTTGCTCTCCTACGTTCACCAATTAATTACTGTAGCAAAAGGTATTTTGGAAGACGTAGTGGAAGAGGAGTAGGCAAAGTTGTCACTTCTGCAGGCAACCTATGAGTTAATTAAATAGCAGTAATGTTTTAATGATGTGCTAATCAGTAAGTTGAATGGAAGTCAAAATTAAACTTTTCATAATTAAGGCTTTACATACCATTTAAAAAAAAAAAAGATAAATTCGTTTAGCCCTGTGGTAGATGTTATGTGGCACTATATTATTTAAGTTTAATAGGTATACCAGAAGATGTTTCTCCAACATAGGTGTGTCCGGTCCACGGCGTCATCCTTACTTGTGGGATATTCTCTTCCCCAACAGGAAATGGCAAAGAGCCCAGCAAAGCTGGTCATATGATCCCTCCTAGGCTCCGCCTACCCTAGTCATTCTCTTTGCCGTTGCACAGGCAACATCTCCACGGAGATGGCTAAGAGTTTTTTGGTGTTTAAAGGTAGTTTTTATTCTTCAATCAAGTGTTTGTTATTTTAAAATAGTGCTGGTATGTACTATTTACTCTGAAACAGAAAAGAGAAGAAGATTTCTGTTTGTAAGAGGAAGATGATTTTAGCAAACGTTACTAAAATCGATTGCTGTTTCCACACAGGACTGTTGAGATGAAGTAACTTCAGTTGGGGGAAGCAGTTGGCAGACTTTTCTGCCTGAGGTATGACTGGCCACATTTCTAACACGACTTGGTAATGCTGGAAGGCTGTCATTTTCCCTATGGGGACCGGTAAGCCATTTTCTTAGATTATGTAAAAGAATAAAGGCTTTATAAGGGCTTAAAAAACTGGTAGACATTTTTCTGGGCTAAAACGATTACTTTGCTAAGCATATTTGACAGATTATAGCTCGTTATAGTTATTATAACCTTGGGGATTGTTGTTAAAAAACGGCAGGCACTGTATGGACACCTTTTTCAGATGGGGGCCTTCTCTAGTCATAGGCAGAGCCTCATTTTCGCGCCACTAATGCGCAGTTGTTTTTGGAAGGCAAGGCATGCAGATGCATGTGTGAGGAGCTAAGATCCACTGAAAAAGCTTATAGAAGGCGTCATTTGGTATCGTATTCCCCTCTGGGCTTGGTTGGGTCTCAGCAAAGCAGATTCCTGGGACTGTATAGGGGTTAAATGTAAAAACGGCTCCGGTTCCGTTATTTTAAGGGTTAAAGCTTTCAAATTTGGTGTGCAATACTTTTAAGGCTTTAAGACACTGTGGTGAAATTTTGGTGAATTTTGAACAATTGCTTCATACTTTTTCGCATATTCAGTAATAAAGTGTGTTCTGTTTAAAATTTAAAGTGACAGTAACGGTTTTATTTTAAAACGTTTTTTGTGCTTTGTTGCCAAGTTTAAGCCTGTTTAACATGTCTGAACCATCAGATAAACGATGTTCTATATGTATGAAAGCCAATGTGTCTCCCCATTTAAATATATGTGATAATTGTGACATGGTGTCCAAACAAAGTAGGGACAATGATGCCACAGATAATAATAGTGCCCAAGATGATTCTTTAGATGAGGGGAGTAAGCATGGTACTGCATCACCCCCTTCTGTGTCTACACCAGTTTTGCCCACACAAGAGGCCCCTAGTACATCTAGTGCGCCAATACTTATTACTATGCAACAATTAACGGCTGTTATGGATAATTCTATTGCAAATATTTTATCTAAAATGCCTACTTATCAAAGAAAGCGCGATTGCTCTGTTTTAAACACTGAAGAGCAAGAGGACGCTGATGATAACGTTTCTGACATACCCTCACACCAATCTGAAGGGGCCAGGAGGGAGGTTTTGTCTGAGGGAGAAATTTCAGATTCAGGAAAAATTTCTCAACAAGCTGAACCTGATGTTGTAACATTTAAATTTAAATTAGAACGTCTCCGCGCACTGCTTAAGGAGGTATTATCTACTCTGGATGATTGTGACAATTTGGTCATTCCAGAGAAATTATGTAAGATGGACAAGTTCCTAGAGGTTCCGGTGCCCCCCGATGTTTTTCCTATACCCAAGCGGGTGGCGGACATAGTAAACAAGGAATGGGAAAGGCCCGGCATACCTTTTGTTCCTCCCCCTATATTTAAGAAATTATTTCCTATAGTCGACCCCAGAAAGGACTTATGGCAGACAGTCCCTAAGGTCGAGGGGGCGGTCTCTACTCTAAACAAACGCACTACTATTCCCATAGAAGATAGTTGTGCTTTTAAAGATCCTATGGATAAAAAATTAGAGGGTTTGCTTAAAAAGATGTTTGTTCAGCAAGGTTACCTTCTACAACCAATTTCATGCATTGTTCCTGTCACTACGGCAGCGTGTTTCTGGTTCGAAGAACTAGAAAAGTCGCTCAATAAAGAATCTTCGTATGAGGAGGTTATGGACAGAGTTCATGCACTTAAATTGGCTAACTCTTTTATTCTAGATGCCGCTTTGCAATTAGCGAGATTAGCGGCGAAAAATTCAGGATTTGCTATCGTGGCGCGCAGAGCGCTCTGGCTAAAGTCTTGGTCAGCGGATGTGTCTTCCAAGACAAAATTGCTTAACATCCCTTTCAAGGGCAAAACACTGTTTGGTCCTGATTTGAAAGAGATTATTTCAGACATCACCGGAGGAAAGGGCCACGCCCTTCCTCAGGATAGGTCTTTTAAGGCTAGAAATAAGCCTAATTTTCGTCCCTTTCGCAGAAACGGACCAGCCTCTACTTCTACATCCTCTAAGCAAGAGGGTAATACTTCTCAACCCAAACCAGCCTGGAGACCGATGCAAGGCTGGAACAAGGGTAAGCAGGCCAAGAAGCCTGCCACTGCTACCAAAACAGCATGAAGGGATGGCCCCCGATCCGGGACCGGATCTGGTGGGGGGCAGACTTTCTCTCTTTGCTCAGGCCTGGGCAAGAGATGTTCAGGATCCTTGGGCACTAGAAATAGTTTCTCAAGGTTATCTCCTGGAATTCAAGGAACTACCCCCAAGGGGAAGGTTCCACAGGTCTCAATTATCTTCAAACCAAATAAAAAGACAGGCATTCTTACATTGTGTAGAAGACCTGTTAAAGATGGGAGTAATTCATCCAGTTCCAATAAGAGAACAAGGGATGGGTTTTTACTCCAACCTGTTCATAGTTCCCAAAAAAGAGGGAACATTCAGACCAATTCTAGATCTCAAGATCCTAAACAAATTTCTCAGGGTTCCATCGTTCAAAATGGAAACCATTCGAACGATTCTTCCTACCATCCAGGAAGGTCAATTTATGGCCACTGTGGATTTAAAGGATGCGTACCTCCATATTCCTATCCACAAGGAACATCATCAGTTCCTAAGGTTCGCTTTTCTGGACAAGCATTACCAGTTTGTGGCACTTCCATTCGGATTAGCCACTGCTCTGAGAATTTTCACAAAGGTACTAGGGTCCCTTCTAGCGGTTCTAAGACCAAGGGGCATTGCAGTAGTACCGTACTTGGACAACATCCTGATTCAAGCGTCGTCTCTGTCAAAAGCAAAGGCTCATACGGACATCGTCCTAGCCTTTCTCAGATCTCACGGATGGAAAGTGAACATAGAAAAAAAGTTCTCTTTCCCCGTCAACAAGAGTTCCCTTCTTGGGAACAATAATAGACTCCTTAGAAATGAGGATTTTTCTGACAGAGGTCAGAAAATCAAAACTTCTAAGCTCTTGTCAAGTTCTTCATTCTGTTCTTCATCCTTCCATAGCGCAGTGCATGGAAGTAATAGGATTGATGGTTGCAGCAATGGACATAGTTCCTTTTGCACGAATTCATCTAAGACCATTACAACTGTGCATGCTCAGACAGTGGAATGGGGATTATACAGACTTGTCTCCGACGATTCAAGTAGATCAAAGGACCAGAGATTCACTCCGTTGGTGGCTAATCCTGGACAACCTGTCTCAGGGAATGAGCTTCCGCAGACCAGAGTGGGTCATTGTCACGACCGACGCCAGTCTGGTGGGCTGGGGCGCGGTCTGGGAACCCCTGAAAGCTCAGGGTCTATGGTCTCGGGAAGAATCTCTTCTCCCGATAAACATTCTGGAACTGAGAGCGATATTCAATGCTCTCAAAGCTTGGCCTCATCTAGCAAAGGCCAAATGCATAAGGTTTCAATCAGACAACATGACGACAGTTGCATATATCAACCATCAGGGGGGAACAAGGAGTTCCCTGGCGATGGAGGAAGTGACCAAGATAATTCAATGGGCGGAGGATCACTCCTGCCACTTGTCTGCAATCCACATCCCAGGAGTGGAAAATTGGGAAGCGGATTTTTTGAGTCGTCAGACATTCCATCCGGGGGAGTGGGAACTCCACCCGGAAATCTTTGCCCAAATAACTCAATTATGGGGCATTCCAGACATGGATCTGATGGCGTCTCGTCAGAACTTCAAGGTTCCTTGTTACGGGTCCAGATCCAGGGATCCCAAGGCGACTCTAGTAGATGCACTAGTAGCACCTTGGACCTTCAACCTAGCTTATGTTTTCCCACCGTTTCCTCTCATTCCCAGGCTGGTAGCCAGGATCAACCAGGAGAGGGCTTTGGTGATCTTGATAGCTCCTGCGTGGCCACGCAGGACTTGGTATGCAGACCTGGTGAATATGTCATCGGCTCCACCATGGAAGCTACCTTTGAGACAGGACCTTCTTGTTCAAGGTCCATTCGAACATCCGAATCTGGTTTCTCTCCAACTGACTGCTTGGAGATTGAACGCTTGATTTTATCAAAGCGTGGGTTTTCAGATTCTGTAATAGATACTCTGATTCAGGCTAGAAAGCCTGTAACTAGAAAAATTTACCATAAGATATGGAAAAAATATATCTATTGGTGTGAATCTAAAGGATTCCCATGGAACAAGATAAAAATTCCTAGGATTTTATCCTTTCTACAAGAGGGTTTGGAGAAGGGATTATCTGCAAGTTCTCTGAAGGGACAGATTTCTGCGTTATCTGTTTTACTTCACAAAAGGCTGGCAGCTGTGCCAGACGTTCAAGCGTTTGTTCAGGCTCTGGTTAGAATCAAGCCTGTTTACAGACCCTTGACTCCTCCCTGGAGTCTTAATCTAGTTCTTTCAGTTCTTCAAGGGGTTCCGTTTGAACCCTTACATTCCGTAGATATTAAGTTATTATCTTGGAAAGTTTTGTTTTTGGTTGCAATTTCTTCTGCTAGAAGAGTTTCTGAGTTATCTGCTCTGCAGTTTTCTCCGCCCTATCTGGTGTTCCATGCAGATAAGGTGGTTTTGCGTACTAAGCCTGGTTTTCTTCCGAAAGTTGTTTCCAACAAGAATATTAACCAGGAGATAGTTGTAGCTTCTTTGTGCCCGAATCCAGTTTCAAAGAAGGAACGTTTGTTACACAATTTGGACGTAGTCCGTGCTCTAAAATTCTATTTAGAGGCCACTAAAGATTTCAGACAAACTTCTTCTTTGTTTGTCGTTTATTCTGGTAAAAGGAGAGGTCAAAAAGCAACTTCTACCTCTCTTTCCTTTTGGCTTAAAAGCATTATCCGTTTGGCTTATGAGACTGCCGGACGGCAGCCTCCTGAAAGAATCACAGCTCACTCCACTAGGGCTGTGGCTTCCACATGGGCCTTCAAGAACGAGGCTTCTGTTGACCAGATATGTAAGGCAGCGACTTGGTCTTCACTGCACACTTTTGCCAAATTTTACAAATTTGATACTTTGGCTTCTTCAGAGGCTATTTTTGGGAGAAAGGTTTTGCAAGCCGTGGTGCCTTCCATTTAGGTGACCTGATTTGCTCCCTCCCTTCATCCGTGTCCTAAAGCTTTGGTATTGGTTCCCACAAGTAAGGATGACGCCGTGGACCGGACACACCTATGTTGGAGAAAACAGAATTTTTGCTTACCTGATAAATTACTTTCTCCAACGGTGTGTCCGGTCCACGGCCCGCCCTGGTTTTTTTAATCAGGTCTGATTAATTATTTTCTCTAACTACAGTCACCACGGTATCATATGGTTTCTCCTATGCATATTTCCTCCTGTACGTTGGTCGAATGACTGGGGTAGGCGGAGCCTAGGAGGGATCATATGACCAGCTTTGCTGGGCTCTTTGCCATTTCCTGTTGGGGAAGAGAATATCCCACAAGTAAGGATGACGCCGTGGACCGGACACACCGTTGGAGAAAGTAATTTATCAGGTAAGCATAAATTCTGTTTTCTGAATGTACCTGCTGCTAGCCATTATGTTTGTGTGCAAAGATTTTTTGTGACTCTCGTGTAAGAAAAATTATACAAGATGAAAGTATCCAATTTGCCAAAGTTTTTCTTCATAAAATGGACATTATAGAGGAAAAATTACGTTTTAATTTGAATCCGCAACAGCAGTCACACAGCTGTGTCGTCTACCACTGCTGTTTGGGTGCAGTTCTCTGGTTCCTGAGCTTTACTTAACTTGTTCAATGCCGTTGATCTTCCAGGGACTCATTTAAGTCAATTTCTTTTATACGACGGGAAGATTCCACGAATCATCACATATGGGATATATTTTCTCCCCACCAGTCCATTACAAAAAAAACAACTACATTCTAGAGCTCTACTTCACTCCATTTCCCACCATCCCAATACTAATCTGTCCAAAACTGAGCTGCTTCTTATTCCCCTCTCTTAGAAACATCCAACACCTGACATTTTCTCTGACCGTTGGAGACTCTTTTCTCAACACCTCACCCCAGGTCTGTTGTCTTGGGGTCACACTTGACTCAGAACTCACATTCAACCCACATATACAAGCATTTACCAAATCCTGCCATGCAACATTTCCAGAATTCATCCCTTCCTTACTCAAAAAACTACAAAAATACGAATTAATTCCCTCATTGTGTCACGCATTTATTATTGCAATCTACTTCTATATAGTTGACAATCTACATTAGCTGCTCCACTCTGCCAGTCTCTACACTGGCTCCCCATACACTCCAGAATACAATTTAAAGTATTAACCCTAAGTTACAAAGCACTCAACAGTCTAACTCCCAACTATATTTCCTCTCTTATCGTGAAATATTCCCCATCCCGTCATCTTCGGTCAACCTCTTACCTACGTCTCTCCACTCCTGTTATCTGTACATCCCATCTCCAAGACTTCTCATATGCTGCTCCTGTCCTCTGGAACTCTATCCCACCCCATAAGACTGTTTCTTTTATTGCTTCAGACGCTCCTTAAAAACCCACCTATTCAGAGAGGATTACCATCTCTCCTCCATCTCTCATCCTAACCAAACTAATACATGAACTGCCTGACTCACTGCTGCAACTACAACTGTGACAAGCTACCCCAACCTTATGTCTCTGCACCCTAATCGTGTAGACTGTGAGCTCTCCGGAGCAGGGCCCTTTTCCTCCTATACTAGATTTGTTTAGTTTTGGAATGAATGAATGTGTAACTTGTATAGAGCTACACTGCAAACTAATTCCCCTCAAGGGGCTTTTCAGCCAGGATCGGCCTGAGCCTTCAGAAAAGGTGGGTCTTGAGCTTCTTCCTGAAGGCTAGATGGTTTTCTTCTGAGTGGGGTAGTGCATTCCATAGCCAGGGTCCTTGGACTGTGAATCTTCGTTCGCCTTTTTGTAGCGGGTCTTGGGTATGTGGAGGAGGTTGTAGTTGGCTGACCGGAGAGGGTGACTTGGGATGTAGTACTGTATTTGGTCGCAGAGATATTTTGGGGCTTTTCCTTTTGTACATTTGTGGATGAAGCAGAGGGTCTTGAATGTAACACAATCCTTCACGGGTAGCCAATGGAGTGTCTTCAGGGATGGAGTGATTAATTCCCAGGGTTTTTCCCCAGTTATCAGTCTGGCAGCTGTGTTCTGGACGTCTTGCAGTCGCGAGATTTGGTATTTGGGGAGTCCTAAGTAGAGGGAGTTGATTGTTCCAACTACAGCTTCGGTGTCTCCTTCAGGGATGAAGGGGATTAGTCGACGTAGTAGGCGAAGAAGGGGGTGAGATCCGCTGACTACTGATCTTATTTGTGCGACCATTGTCATGTCTGAATCAAAGATGACTCCAAGGCTTTTGACTTTGGCACTGGGGGTGATGGTTTGTCCGAGGATGGTAGGTGGATTGGATGTTATGCTGTGGTGTTTGTTTCTGTTTGCATGGAGGAAGAGGAGTTCTGTTTTGGATCCGTTGAGTTTGAGGGAGCTCTCAGTCATCCACTCGTCGATCATTGAGAGGCAGTTTTCCAGGGTATTGGTCTTTCTTGTTGGTGATGCGCAGGTAGAGTTGAGTGTTATCGGCGTAGGAGTGATAGAGCAGGTTCTGGTTGCTGACGATTTTGAGGAGTTGGCGGTGGTAGAAATTGAAGAGCACTGGCGACAGGGATGATCCTTGAGGGACTCTGCATGTTATTTTATGTGCTTCTGAGGTGAAGGCGCCTAGTTTCACTTTCTGGGATCTGTTCTCTAGGAAGGATGCAAACCAGGGTAGGTCTTGTGGTCTACTGTGTTAAAGGCTGCGCTGAGTTCCAGTAGCACTAGGAGGCACGATTCTTCTACATCTGCTGCTTCAAGGACATTATCCTAGATCTTAAGGAGTGCCATTTCAGTCACGTGGCCAGGGCGGAAACCAGATTGTAATGGATCCAGGAGTTCATGGGTGTCCAGATGGGGCTGTAGCTGTTGTACTACTGCTTTCTCGATAATCTTGAAAAGGGTGCTGAGGCTTGTGACAGGTCTGCGGTTGAGTTTTTGGGGTCAAGGTTGGGCTTCTTTAGGAGGGGTTTGATTATGCCTTGCTTGAGGGAGATCGGCACGATTCCGTCTTTGAATGACAGGTTTATGAGGTGTGTTATGGTGGGTGCCAGGATGTCAGTGCATTCTTTCAGAAGTTTTGTGGGAATAATGTTGTTTGGTGATGTGCTGTCTCGGAGGCTTCCGATTATGGTTTTGGTGGTGTGGATGGTGATTGGTACCAAGGTGAATCTTGGTGGTTGTGGAGAATTTGTGTGATTTTTGTCTTGTTGCAGTGACTAGACGGAGTTGCTTGCTATATTCTGTTGAATTTCTTCTCGAATGTTTGTGATTTTGTCAATGAAAAAGTCAGATAGCTAAGTGCAAAATTCTTGTGTTTTGTTTGCTGGTAGCTCAAGACAGATGGGGTTCATAGTCTGTGCGACTAGTTTGAAGCGCTCGCGGGGGCAGTTTATGGCTTTTGAGAAGTGTTTTTTTTTTGTTTTTTTTTGCTGTGAAGATGGCTTTGTGGTATTTAGCAGTGAGTGATTTGTAGTTTGTGTGGTTGGGTTCCTTCTCCAGGCTGCTTCCGCTCTTCTGCGCTCTTGTTTTAGTGATGTAAGGGAGTCGTTGAACGAGCAAGAATTATTTTTGCGTGTGGGTGCTCTGCGGATTGGTTCGATTGTGTCTGCTTTCTGTAGTAGTACTGTGTTAAGAGAGTTTAGTGTGTCTTCAGTTGTGAGGACTTGCGTCAGTGCCTCAAAGTGTAGTTTGTTCTGTGATCTTGTCCAGTGTGTTGTTGTTAAGTGTGCTGGTTTTTGGCAAAAGATGGCTGTAGTTATTTTGAATTTAATTGTGTGGTGGTCAGTCCATGGCAGGGGCATGTTGTCCAGAGTGTTGATGTCGATGTTCTGTTTGAAGATGAGGTCAAGGGTGTGGCCAGAAATGTGGGTGGGAGCACTTATCAGTTTCTGCAGACCTAGTGCTTCCAGTTCACTGATGCAGGTGGTAGTGATGGGGTCCTGGGAGGAGTTGGCCCAGAGGTTGAAGTCCCCGAGTAACAGGAAGTTTTTGGTTTTCAAGCTATCTGTGGAGATGAATTCAATGAAGGGAGTGAGGAAGTGTGTCTTTGGCCCTGGTGGTCTGTAACATAGTAGTATGTGGATGGTGTTTTGGGGCGTTGTTTGGAGTTGCAGTGTGAGTGTTTCTATGAATGGCAGTATGCTCTGTAGGGTTGGTTTAGTGAGGATAAAATGTGATTTGTAGATCACTGCTAGGCCGCCTCCTCTTTGTCCGACTCTGTGTTATGTTTTGTATTTTATCACAAATCTTTGTCATTGTACCCAGCGCTACGGAATTTGGTGGCGCTATACAAGTAAATGATAATAATAGGTCTGATTGGTTAGAGAACCCATATTAACTTTGTGAAGACTGGAGCACTTTAAAGATTCACCTCCTGCTGGAGGCAAAACCTTTTCACCCTCAAAATAGTTCCTAATTCAGAGTGGGGTCAACAGGAGTAAGCTGGGAAGTGAAAAATCTCCCAGTGAGAGATGTCACAGTCACACCAGAAGAAGAAAGGAGGAGCGGCTGAGCTGAACAGTCAATTACTCTCCCCATGCATTTAGCACATCAATAAAGTATAGATTAGGCTCTATTTATTTGTTCTTCCATTGTTTTAATATAGTTAATATAATCCACCACACACTGCCATCTAGGAGGGTTTACATTCTTCCAGTTCCTTGCTATCAGAAATTTGTCTGAGATCAAGATATAAACTAGCAAATACTGTTTGTGCTTAGGGAGCTTTCTAACACCTAAGTGTAAACGCGCTGTGCATGGGTGTGATACATCAGGGATGTCTAGGCTTGCACAAAGTTGTCGTGCTTTTGTCCAATAGGAGTTAAAGGCAGGACATGACCACCAAACATGAAAATGAGTTCCCAGCTCTCTACTTTTCCTCCAGCACCTAGGGGAGTATGTAGGATAGATTTTCTGTAATTGGTTAGGGGCTAAGTGTCATCTGGTCAAAAGTTTATAGTATAGTTCATACATCAAAAAAGAAATGTCATTGTGTCATGTTTGTTAAAGCCTACGCCTATCAGCGAGTAGCCTTAGTCATGGCTTAATGTGTATCTCCAGTCAGCCTCTTTAAAAAAAGTAAAACTAAACCTTAGTGGTGCACTAAAACATTACATTATTCCACAACTTATTTAAATTCTTAAAGGGACATGTTTCTTGAACTACTTCTAATTATTATATGGACACCCTTAAATGGTTGTATTTTAAAGGGACAGTCAAGTCCAAAAAAAAACTTTCATGATTCAAATAGGTCATGTAATTTTAAACAATTTTCCAATTTACTTTTATCATCAATTTTGCTTTGTTCTACTGGTATTCTTAGTTGAAAGCTAAACATAGGAGGTTTATATGCTAATTTCTTAGACCTTGAAGGTCGCCGCTAAACTGAATATATTTTGACAGTTTTCACCACTAGAGGGCGTTAGTTCATGTGTTTCATATAGATAACATTGAGCTCACGCATGTGAATTTACTGAGGAGTGAGCACTAATTGGCTAAAATGCAAGTCTGTCAAAAGAACTGAAATAAGGGGGCAGTCTGCAGAGGCTTAGATACAAGGTAATTACAGAGGTAAAACGTATATTATTATAACTGTGTTGATAATGCAAAACTGGGCAATGGGTAATAAAGGGATTATCTATCTATTTAAACAAAAATTCTGGTGTTGACTGTCCCTTTAAATTTTATTACTCAACCTTAATAATACTGTTGTATATTATTTTGCTTTATATTTGAAATATCACAATACGCCTTTAAATGATTTATATCACAGACTGTTATACAAACTCAATATTCTCCCAGTGTGTACTTACTAGATGCCGTCTGTGATGGTCTCAAGAACACAGTATAAGTTTGGTTTATAATTATAATTGAGCAATCTTTTTGTACCTCTTTAGTTCATACATCGTCACGCAATGTAGAGCAGACTTATTCAAACGTATGGCCCTGGTCCATTGTTTAGGTGTGTACTCTCGTCTCCACTCTGCTTCCCACGCTTTAAGGTGTTTTGTTTAAAGGTGAATAAGCCACTCAAGAGACATGTATAGTGAGTGTATAGTGGCTTGAATAATTGGAAATTTGTAGTACACGGTCTCCCATAAGGTCAGATTACTATGGTCTAGGTCTACTATGAAACCCCAAGATTGCATCAAAGACCTCGGCCTGAGTAAATCAAACTGGAGTTTATAGGGGAGTTCTATCTTACTGAGTAGAGCCGTTTGTCTTTATAAAAATGTTATCTGAGTAAAAAGTTGAAGGAAATCCATGAGCATGCGCATTTTGTAGAGATCATGAATCAAGTCGTTAATGGAATGGACAGGAGAAGGGCGTGGGGCAATTAAAAAATTATGGCGTTATTTAAACCAAGACAGTTGACAGCCTCGCAGAGTATTAGAGATAAGTTGGTTAGCACAATGTGGGGTGAACCCATAGTAGATCTTAAAGGGACACTAAACCCAATTTTTTTTAGTTCATGGTTCAGATAGAGCATGCAATTTTAATCAACTTTCTTATTTACTCTTATTATCAGTTTTTATTCGTTCTCTTGCTATCTTTATTTAAAAAGCAGGAATGTGATGCATAGGAGCCGGCCCATTTTTGGTTGAGAACCTGGGTTATGCTTGCTTATTGGTGGGTAAATGTAAGCCTCCAATAAGCAAGCGCAATTCATGGTGCTGAACCTAAACTGGGCTGGCTGCTAAGATTTACATTCCTGCTTTTAAAATAAAGATAGCAAGAGAACGAAGAAAAATTGATAATTGGAGTAAATTAGAAAGTTGATTAAAATTGCTCTATCTGAAACATGAAAGAAAAAATTTGGGTTCAGTGTCCCTTTAAAGTTCAAAGCATAAAGTGAAAAATCTCCCCGCTGTGAGTTTAGTGCTAACATGGTACAATTTAAAACCGCTGCTTGTAAGCGAACCAAGCATGAAAAGTCCCAAATATGAAATGTAAAAAGTACTTCTGTGCTGCGTTAAGGTACTATGTTCACACAGTAACAGTCAATCTTACCTCCTCTCCTGCGCTGGGTCTGGTCTTAGGGAAATGCTGGGTCCGGTAGCTACTTCTTTACCAGGTACCGCTGTCTGAGCAGACGTTTCTCCTTTCTCACCTGAAGGGACTTCCGTGTTCCTCAGCTCTCTAATCCGTTCCCTCTTCAGACGCTGCGGAGGGGACGTTGTCCAATCCTACACTCCTCTTTGGGCAATGCTAGTGCTGCAGTAAGGTCGGTCTTATGCTTAGGGAATAGTGTGGGGATTTCCCCTGTCACCGTGCTTGCTCGCTAAGTGTGGTCAGATACAAATAGAAAAAAGCATGGTAGCGGAGCACCGGTGTAAAAATCCAAACAATATTTATTTTCCAAAATATAGTTAAAACGACTCAGGAATCAGTAGTGGAATTATCTCAATAGGAGTCAGCTAGTTCAGCTGACATGTTTCGGCGTGGTGTCGTTATCAAAGCTAATGGTTTACAGAGGTAGATCCCCCGCCTCTTAAAATGAGCAGATAACTCCTATTGGACAATGTTAATTAAGCAACATTTGCATATTAACCATTGCCGTACCTACGTTACATTCCAGCAATTTTTTGGACACTTATGCTTATAATGCCTGTTAATATTGCCATATGGAAATTTACTTATATTGAACCTATGTCTTACACCTGATACGTATACACACAATATAAAGGGACTTTAAGTAATATATCTATAGTAATTTCCTTCCCCTATTCAACGTGACCTATGGCCCTTTTCTCTGCTTAATATTGCAGGTGTTTAGTGTGTGGTAAATAGGGGATTCCAGACTCCCAAGCTTGTAATATGGGTATGGGTTTAGCAGACCTGTATTTATTCATATATAGGATCTGCCCTGAGCTGATGACTTAACAATGTTAGTAATCATTATAGGGTTACTGCTGAATAATGCTATAGCCCTACGTTATGCCTGTTCCATTAAATAACCACGTTAATCCATTATAAATGACATCTTAAAAATCCAGTATTGAAGAGCCTCGGATTAAAAGTAACTATACTAATATGTAAGAATGGTAAAAAATTATATTTAGCTATAGTAAACTCTAGGATTTAGTGCTGTAACAAAAATGGTATGGAAATACAGTATATGTGGGGAGGAGGGAGAGGGAAGAGACGAGCAGGAAAAAATGCCTAATAGGAATTTGGGAATGTTGTAAATTACCCTTGCACTACCTAGGCTTGCCCTGTGTTGTGTGTGTTATTCGCTATCTTCCTGGGGTGCTATAATTAGAGCAATTCAATCCCGTTAGGGGGTGTATGAGCAATTGCTTGTCACTACAAAGTGGCTGTAGGGAAAAGGGAAATATGGCTATTAATCCTAATAGTTAATTAAATCATATGATGAGTTTAGACCCCACCCCCCCCCCCCGAGGCCTTAAAACCCTCTCTATACATGTTCACCGGAATGTTTCTGTGTTCCTGTTGTGTTTCATTACAAAGTGCTGTACCAGAGAGGTACTTGCACTCCCAATCCTGATACTCGAAAAGTGTTCCCTAATCCTTGACCTGACCTCGCGTGTAGTGAGGCCAACGTATTGTTTGCTGCAATCCATGCAGGAGATAAGATAAATTACATATGTGGACCTGCAGTTCCAACACATACTTTTAGAAAAAAAACCTGTCTTGTGACCAGTGAACTGTACTGTTCACCCATTTCAACTTTTTCACAGGCTACACAATCCCTGTTGTGGAATTTGAGCATCCCTTTTTTTAATATAATATTTTTTTATTGAGATATTAGATATTCAAAGTACAAGGCATTTGTCCAGTTACAGTAACAGTATATGTATATAATATATGCTGGTTGAAACAATACATTATAAGCCACACCTTTGAAGGGAATAAAGAAAATGTTGATGGAGGAATATCAGATAAGGTTCCCACTATATATAAGAGTCTATGGCAATGTAAAAACATTTCCAATTATAGGCAAGCAATATACGCATCTGTGAAACAACCGATGGAAAAGTAAGTGGACTGAGCTTAAAGGGATCTCTTTTTTTCGGCGGTCTACATTTAGTGTATAATAGTAAATTAAGTAGATAAGGAGTTGGGGGGATAACAGCAGGTAAGAGCTGCTCAAAGGTAAAAGGGAGGGGGTAAGGGGGGCGTGGTAAGATATTGTTAATGTGATTATGATAATGAGGCTCATGAACAGGTAGGATTCCCTTATAGTCGTTGTATAGTCTATGGAATATATAACAAAGCACTATCACTGAGTTAAGCAACACTTCATAAGCAACCATAGTTTGTAGATAGTAGGGGTGTACAATATCACAAACCATTGGCTAAAATCTGAGACACAAATCATAAATACATTGTCCCAGTACTAATTACCTAGAAGATGTTAATGGTAAGGATATTTATGAGGTGCGGAAGACATATATAGCAACAGGTTGATTCCTAGTTCTTAATCCCCATATCTAAGGATGACAATATGTGCATGAGCAATTAGAGGTGACCAAACCCTTCATCTTTCTAAGGTGCATTCCCCAGGGGAGCAGTGGGCACTTCTAGGATCTAGCTAGCTATGGATATGAACAAGGAGCCCTATAACAGTGATAACAGAGTTGTGTGTTTAAGGGGTATATGATTCTATTGTTTAGGGGTTTGCTTACTCCAAAGGCGCAGTATGGGATAGAAGGCTACTGAGGGTGAATAAAATTATACGTATGTATCAATAGTGAAGGTTTAATACTCATGTAATGGGCCAGTTACCATCTACACCTATTCATATAAGGTTTCAGTGATTGCAGATGCGGTATTTAGGTTATAGCTAATATTGACATCTAGGCCTGTAGCTGTGTGTTTTTCCATGCTGGGAGGTCATGCTATCTAGTTAAACAGATAACTTATGGGAAGCTTAGCCCTCATAAATGGCAATTAGGCATAGTACTCCAAACAATCACAATTACAAAATAGACATTGCTTATACTTTGCAATAGTGGCTCACCAATTAAGTAGGGTCAAATGTGTAAGGAGCCCATCCTAAGAGCAGTGTAGATATCTCCGTCCCTATCTAATACACAGGTGTCTAGGTGCTTATAATAGATTATTTGCGTAGACTAATCACTACCCAAAACAATTCACTGGTATATATAATGGCACAGTCACAGGCCTATAAAGGAACGACAAAAGTCCTAGTGGGATGAAAGGTACTCTGAGATCTGTGTTGCCCGTTTATTAGGAGCATCTTCGTTTAACCAAATGTAAACAGATATATAAATATAGCACAACAAACATGCATTCTCTGCACAATAAGTCAATATATTCCATAGTGATAAGTAATGCTAATGCACGGGGTGCTGGTAGTCTTAACCATTGTAACTTAAAACTGTTCAACTGCGGTAGTGTCTTATGGAACAGACCTACTTGTCAGGCAGACAGACAATAGAACTATCCTCCCGGATCAAAAGAGTCAATCAACTGACTAATATGAGCTTGTGTGGGAGCTTTTCTGAGGAGCCCACGTTTCTCATAATTCTGCTTATAATCCATGCCAAAGTTATTGTGGGTTGTCATGGGTATGTGACTGGATAATAGAGCTTTATTAGGGATGTTAGTTTGCTGCCCAGCAAATCTCATTATGGAGTGAAGATCCTGTAGTTGTCATCGGGTGGGTGGGTTAGATGGTATCTTCGGCCTCAAACTTGGCTGAGTGGGCTGGCGGACCAAAGTGCCCAGCATGGGTCTGGGCTGAGATGGGAGTGCGGCTACTCCGGATGAAGAAAGCATTGGAGAGAGGTCTAACTCACGCTTGGTCTGCTCATAAGAGAAGCTTTCCCCCATGTCCATCGGAACTAATCGTTGCTTCGGATGCTAAGTAGGTGGGAGATCTGGATGTGTACGAAGGGACGTGCAGTATTGTGGTAGCACATTACAATATTCAGAAAATAACTTCTAAGTACTGAGGATACCTGCACACATCAAACTAAGATTGCACTCTGGAAGCAATCAAGTAGGAGTCAAAAGATAAAAACAAAGATAGATGTGGCGCTAAAAAACAGCTCGATATATCTAAGAATCAAAGTATCAATACAGCATAGGGTAATATCTGTTATTATATAAATAGTAATTCAGAAAAACGGAATAAGAATGGTTAAAAAATCACATATACTAAATAATGGACAATGATATTAATCTGTGTAAAAACTAAATCACTCTATCTAAAATAAGTTAAATAAGTTTAATAATACATATAAATAAATATACAAACCTATATTGATATTAAATAAACCATTGGTGGTTATTGGAAAATACACTTAAAAACTACTAAAATCTAGTAAGAGAACTTGCTTGGCGTATAATAAGTCTTGATTCCCCTGAAAGTTCCACTTTGAACAAACAGTTCTATGTAGAATCCAACAATATTGTAGTGCTTGAGAAGGTTAAATATGCCAAAAGGACCCGTTATTATCCAAAGTAACCAAACAGTCACATATATCCCCAATCTGATCCGACAAGTGCTGAACAAAAAACTGAAAGTACCTTTAGGCTGCAGGACATGTACCTCCGGGTAGGCTCTCTTTGAGTTCAGAGACTCAACCTGGAAATTCGATCACTTTTCCTGTGTGTAGTGACCGGGTAACCAGGTCCCTTCTCGCAGCTGTTTCTGAAAGCTGTCCTTTCAGCCGAAATCCTTTGTCGGCAAGCGTTTAGCGTGTGACGTAATCTCAAACGTCACGTGGCTGAAGTCCTCCAATCGATGAGGGTATTCCCCGCTGTCAGTATTGTTTGCGGGAGATTTGAAATCCAGACTTTCTCAGAGCGCTCTGATAGTAAATGGTAGTAGTTCAATGGTGCATCTACGCGTTTCAGCCATATACCGGCCTTTGTCAAGATGATAAGTCCATAGTGAACTCTACCCTTATATAGTGATCACAGTTTCCTGCTTGTATTATTGGGTCATTTCTTATTGGCTATTTACCTTTCACTACTTAACCTTCAATTCATTGAAGAGATTTGGCCACGGCGTTCTGTCCTTACTAGTAAGCCTAATACTTTGTTCATTATATGTAAAAGTAATAAAGTGATTATGCAAACAATTATACTATACGCTTCTATAGTTTTAGGCAGAGTATGAATAACTAATAATTAATTCATAATTCTATATAGTGGATCATACTGGTGATAAATTATAAATCTTATCTAGTCTGATGTACACAAAGTGGTATAAATTAAAATATATATATATATATATATATATATATAATGTAATATAAAAAAATATATAATATACTCTAAAAGACATTTATTAAAACATGCACAATTGGGCTTCTGGTAGGCGGCTAACCAAGATGGCCACAGCTTCCCAATGCTCTGTGAAGGAATCTCGCTTATAAAAGCACTGTGGCAAATCCCAAAGCCATCCAGACCTCCCTTGGCAATATTTGTGCCCGGGAAACTTGCAGGATCAGAACATTACAACTCTGGCCACCGAGAAGGCGTTGAAAAGTCATATTTAGTCTTTGGGCCTTTCAGACATGCCCACTATGGAGCACCTTACTACAGCCCTTATTGAGTTCTTTGCGCCATCGTTGGACTCCCTTACAATAGTTATGGAGAATCTCCTCTGTGAAATACAAGAGCTTCACACACATGAATCTCAGCAAATCCCACTAACTAAGCCGAAGGTGACTGGGACCCCTCTGGCAATGGACACTTCGGATGCCGGTACGCGAATCTGCTCGCATGTTGCCACCTCTTCACGGAGCCTGGACGACATGGCTGCACAGTGTCTTGAACAGACAGCAAATAACAGTACCGCAACTCCCAGGACTATGGAGGTTCAACTTATGATACACTCACAGGAAACATATTGTGCCGCTGCAACCCCAACTCTACAGCGGAGTGGACAACCCACAGCTGCATTTGACTCACTACAAGACACTACTCCTTTACAGATTCCGCATTCGGCCGCAAGAGATAACGAATGTCCCTTTGACTATCTAATTCCGGCTCTGAGGCAACTCCTGTCTACCATGCTATTTGAGCCGTCTGCATTTTTAATAGACGCGGACGTGTGTTTCCCCCAGTACCTACGAGTTTGTCTGCCAGGTGGAATATGCTTTTCAAGCTACACAGTACAGTGCTTGGAGTGGCTGGGAGTCTGGCGCTTGGGAGCACCGGCTTTGTTCAGGGAAGGAATAGGTTAATACACTTTGCTTACACTCGAGACTGTCCTCCTGGAATAAAGGAAATGTGCTGCTGTATTGCCCTAATATCTAAGTCAATGTCTTATACACCAGTTAGTAGTTCTGAATGAGTTAAACTGTTGTGCTCGTGATAAACTTTTAATATTACAGAGGAAACAGTTCAAATACAGTATGACTGTGCGCATACCCGCCTACAATCGTGTTCATGAGTAGGCTAAGCATTATCACTCTTTGTCCCCTATAAGCCACTTCCTGTCACGGACTGCCTCCCTCTCTCCCTCCCCTGGATATCATTATTGGTTCATTTCAGCCATGGTAATCTATCGGATCTCACTGCTGCACCCTGCAAAATAGTCTATTGCTTTCCTCAAAATAACATAATTGTATATTATCAGCTCTCAGAATCATGATCGACACAACACTGTTTTACTTTTCATTTTATTTCCCTGGTATTCACCTAATGCACAGTCTATGATTTCTCAATTCATTTAATGTTTTTCTCTATTTTTAAATACTTGCATCTCCCTCTTCAGGTCTATATGATACAATTGTATAGGAAATGTTTATTTCACTCTGCACACATATAGATAACCCTAGTATAGTCTTACCCCTATGGATCTGGCTACGTGTCCTACACCATGATCTGTACTTAAAAGCTCTCAATCATATAGGGTATTGATAATCTCATAGAATAGTCACAGCATATTGTACCCCACTATCATCCCTCGCTTTTAGCTGCCCACAGCCACAGATTGCCATGATTGTCTCTTAGGACTACTGGTCCATTATACTTGAGGTAATCTTGCTGATAAAACTTACAAACTCATCAATTACTGCCCTAATTTTTAGCATTTTTGCATATACTACCAGTTTCTAGAATTTGGGGCAAATATAGCACCGTCTTATCTCTTCTTTCTTTATTCAACATCTATTTATTGTATAATTTAAAGGCACAGCAGTTCCTTAAATGTTCGCTCCACTTTTGAGGACTTACAACCCTCCCCTTAGCCTCTCATATTATACATATAAAAGAAAGCCCTATTTAACACTGCACCTAGATAGAAATCCCTTAATATAATTATATTCACATAAGTCCGTCCAGACTCCCCATGCCACATCCTTAAGTAAATGCATACACACAGTATTTCTATATTACTCCCATAATTCCCCTCTCCCAAAGACTTTAGTTTAGTTTAATTGAGTTGTTGTTTAGTTTAGTTGTTTTAGGTTAAAAATAATAAAACCCCAACATTGAGGTACATATGCGTATATACTAGATTGCTCTCTAATCTGCAGAAGATTCCTGCAACCTCCACCGTAACTGTAAGCATTGAGTTTTTAATGTACCTGATATATCTGTAATTGACAGTCACATCTTACTGTATGGCTTCATCAACTTTGTAATCTCTTAATACACCCTGCGTGGTGTCTCATGTATACTTAATTTACTATTGTACCTCGTGCTGGTTATAAATAAAATATTAAAAAAAAAAAAAAAACATGCACAATTGCTAAAAACAAAAGTATATTCAAAACATAAAGACATCAGATAAATATTAGACTTCACTCAATTCAGTCAAATTATAGCAAACCAACTTACAAAATGTTATAAATTCTATTGATAAAAGTCCATTTAGTAAAAAGGTCCAATATTGAAAGACTATTTATAAAAAACAAATCCCTACCAATAAAAATCACTGCCAATAAAAACAATGAAAAACAGTCTAGATATATACATAAATAAACATAGGTAACCAACATAGGAAAAAGACTTTATGTATTCTAAAATTAATGTGAAAACATATATAAAAGATATAAAAGACAAATGAATTTCCATTCCATTAGAGTTGGATCTAGTTGAGAATCTTTTAAATTCATATTTTATAAACTCCATAAAGTATTTAAAAGTTATATGTATATAAAATGGGGGTATTTTAAGGTGCCATTAAAACTAACATTAGTTAATAGCTTCTATTAATGTAAAAAAGGATTCAAGTCTAATTCTGCGTGTAACCCTTCTGGTGCCATTGAACCAAAATTAAAAATCAATTCTGCTTCTTTGTATAAAATTAATCTTTCAAAGTCACCACCCCTACCATCATGTTTCACCTTTTTTATACCCCACCAGCTAAGTTCGCTAGTGTTGCTATTGTGGCACTCTTTAAAATGTTTAGAAACAAAATGACCCTCAAAACAATTTTTGATATTAACATGATCTCTAATCCTATCCCTTAATTTTCTTTGGGTCTGACCTAGGTACTGTTTTTTGCAAGAGCATTAGAGTAGGTAAATAACACCCTTATCGCTACATCTGATTATATCTTTTATGGTGTGTGTATAGTTTCTAGTGGTTGAACAGATTTTCTTTAATTTGGTGCTATGCTTACATGCTACACAACTATAGCATGGAAAAAAACCTTGTATTTTAGATCCCATTAAGTCCACATCTGATGTATTTTTACTTCTCTTATACATGCTTGGAGCTAGCTCATTCTTCAAATTTTTTGTCTTAGTGTAAATTATATCTGGGTATTTTTTCACATGATCTCCTAGTATGTGGTCCTTTCTTATAAGGTGCCAGTGTTTATTTTGAATAGATTTTATGTGACCATGTTGGGCATTATACTTTGTGATAAAAGGGATGTTCAATTTCTGTACCTGGTCATTATTTTGAACGCTTCTTTCTTTACCTCTGAGGAGTTCTTCCCTATCTCTCAACCTTGCTTTCTCGATTGCCTTATTTACATTGTTTACATCATATCCTTTATCTAGGAACCTATCTTTTAAGACCAATGATTGGGTTTCAAAATCCTCTGTGTTACTGCAGTTTTTTTTGATCCTAGTAAACTGACTAGTGGGTATATTCTCAATCCATTTCGTTAAGTGACAGCTTTCCATATGTACATAATTATTAGCGTCTACTTTTTTAAAAAACGTCTTTGTATGAATTTTTTGATCAATAATATTTATCTCTAAATCAAGAAAATGTAGGGTTTTACTATTTATTTCACTTGTGAATTTTAAACCCAAACTATTTTGATTAAGATCTTCTAAGAAAAGATTAAGCAGTTCATAGTCACCATTCCAGATCATGAAAATATCATCTATTGCACATTGCCTCGTATATGTTTGAGCGTCTGAGCACTGCTCCCCTCGGGATCTCCCCACCGCTGTCTCATCTGGCACAGTATGAATGTTGAGGCGGTCCTCCCTTGCACCCAGTGAGCGAATGTCGAGAGCAAGCTGGATATATTTTAGATTCATCTGTTGTCCTAGACCTTCGAGGAGGGCCACCACCACACCCATCTCTTTCTCCATAGTGCGCTGTGGGCAGTCTGCAATATAGCGGCTGCGGACAAGGTTTATTGTAGAGGTGTCCGATGTTCTCCTCTATTAGCGTCCCAGTAATATGACAAGGTGCCTCCACCGCTTTAGTTTCGTTTATTGGATCTGCATGAGGATAGTATAAGGATCTGTGTGGTAGGCCTCCGTCTCATATCAGTCTGCTTACGCTTACAAACTCCATTTGCGGAGTGGTGGTAACAGCAAGTATTTCAGATGTGGGCAGTTTCAGCAAGCCAAATATATAATTGATCTGGTCAGGCTGCAGATGGCTCTATGGAAAATCATTAGTTTAGTTTGTCAAGCTTTGGAGCTGTGAGATTTTCCGTCCACCATGACTGCCTCTTGGCCAGGCCCCCCTTGAACATCCCTTTATGCGTAAGCCAAGATGATTCATGGGTACTCTTACAGGAAGTTTGGTGGAAGATACAATATTCCATATTGTTTTGTTACGCCAATAAGTAAATTTGCACGATTTTGTAGATAAGTTAGCCAAATCTTCATCTGCTTTGAGCATAGAGAAGTGTTTTTTTGATAATGCCACAAATCTGTGTGTATTGCTCTGAATGATCCGTTATAAAGAAAAGGCCATCCTGTATATTCTCGTTCTTGGTGCCACCTGGTTTAGGGCCTAACAGGTCTCTCCTGTCCATTTCCCTGACATTATCCAATGCTTTATTAATGGAGCCCTTAGAATAACCCCTAATAAGCAGTCAGTTAATAGCTCAGCCTCTGCTTCAAATTGTTTAGGGTCTGAGCAATTATGTTTCAGAAGGATTAATTGTCTCCTTTATGATGCCTTTAAATACACTCTTGGGGTGGCAACTTTTTGCATGTAGCAAAGTATTTCCCGAGATGGGTTTTCTATACATCGTAGTGTGTATATTCTCACCACATACTCTCAAGAGTGTTACATCAAGGTAATTGATACTTGTGGGATTGAACTCAAATGTAAAACTTATGCCCAAGTATAATTATTCAAATAACTTATGAAGGCAGGCAGTTCACTCTCTTCCCCCTTCCATATGAACAGAAGGTCATCAATAAACCTTCTATAAATAACTATCTTCGAGTTGAAGGGGCTTTGACCCCCATAGATGTGGTCCTGCTCCCACCACCCCATAAAGAGGTTGGAATATAAGGGGGCAAATTTTGCCCCAATCACAGTCCCACAAATCTGGAGGTAGAACACCCCCTCAAACTCAAAGTAGTTATGTGACAATAGAAATTCGGCCACTGGATCACATATTTATAGAAATCAGGATCATCCCCATGGTACTTGTCCATAAAGTATGTTAAAGCCTGTAAGCCTTTAGCATGCGGAATAGAAAAGTAGAGTGATCTCACATCTACCGTAAGCCAAACATACCCCTCTCTCCAGTCAATGCTCTCCAGTATGTGCATAGTATCTTTAATATAATTTTGTAGTATTAAGGTTTTATATGAACCACAACTGCAGAGGTGATTTAATTAAATAGTTATATATTTAATAATTGTAGAAGGTACCTTGCGTTTTGATAATAAGTTTAATTTAGGAAGGCAACTGGAGAGAAATAAATGATTATCAATTATTGCAAGGTAAATGCAAGTTTAATCTTAGGTTAAGAATGTTACTATACTATAATGTTACTATACTCTAATGTTGGCAGATTGGTAATAAGGAATTTGCACAACAGACTAAGCATATATTCACAACCTTGTTATGCATATGTTAGGTAGAAGATTAACCTTTAAGATTTTAGTAGAAGAATACTCAAGAATTTAAGTTGCTTTGCAAAATAAAATGAATGGTAATGAATGAGCAGAGAAAAGAAACTAACAATACTTTAGTTTGAGCTTCCTAGCTAAACAAGCTTCAATGCAAATATGTTTACAAGTTAGGCAGCATGAGAACCTGTGATCCAAAAGTGTTGTCCTTCTGAAAGTGTCCTGAATGAGTGTAAGCAATCCGAATGGAATTAGTTGATATTTGTTAGACTTCAGGCTCCGTTGAAGCCCTTGATGGCGTGTGACATAACAGAGGAGAGCGGGGCTAGAAATGAAGCAGTTTAGAAACGCTGAGATTTTGAAATAACTGCAGAGGTTTGGTGGTTAATTATAACGGAATCTGTAAAGGTTAGAGAATCAAAAATACATATTAGTAGATGAAGAAATTAATTTTCTTGAATCCAATATGGATTGAACCTCGTATTCTTGGTCAGATTTAGGAAGATTAGGCACTAAGGGAGAGTCAACATCTAAATCCCTAACTTCAAGGTTTCAGCAAAGATACGTGAGATGTAGGATGAATTTTCAAGAAGGGGGTAAAGACAAGGTAACTGCATTTTGGTTGATGATGGAAACAATAGGAAAGGGTCCGATAAATTGAGATGACAACTACTTAGAAGGATAGGGGAGTTTAAGGTTACGAATCAATAACCAAACATAGTCTCCAATATTGTAATTGGGAGCAGGGGTTCTGTTTTTGTCGTAGTAATCTTTTTGATGTTCCTTTGCCGATTTGATCTTTTTGCGAACTATTGCAAAAGTGTCAGAGAAAGAATTAACTAAATCATTAACAATAGGATACACACTATCAATAGACATATCCAAATGAAAGGTAGGATAAAAACCATAATTAATATAGAAGGGTGAGAATTTTGTAGAATTGTATATTGTGTTATTATATGCAACTTCAGCGTAAGGTAGAAGAGTGGTCCAATTATTTTGTCTAGAATTACAGAAACATCTTAGGAATTGTTCCAACCACTGGTTGGTCCTCTCTGTCCATTAGTTTGTGAATGAAAAGATGTGCTGAGTCTACGTCGTATTGAGTACCCCGATCTGTAGTTATGGATTTGGGGATACCATGGAGTTTGATGACATGTGTAAACAATAATTGAACGGTTTCAAAAGCAGTAGGCGATTTTCTAAATGGTATAAAATGAACCATTTTGCTGAAGAGATCAACCACCACTATTATAGTGCTGTTGTTGCTGGATTTTGGAAGTTCGACAATAAAGTCCAACACTATGTCAGTCCAAGGTTTTTCAGGTGTTGGTAGTGAGATTAAGCAACCATATGGACTTTTCCTGTCTTTCTTTGAAAAGGTACACATTTTGCAGGAGTGAACATAGTGACATCTTTAAGTATAGTTGGCCACCAGAAGTTTCTAGAGATAAGATCCATTGATTTATGAATTTCTGGATGACCTGCAAGAGAATTATCATGCATGGTTTGCAAAGCCATAGTCCTTAGTTCAGGGGGTACATAAATTTGGTTATGGTGGTAGTATAAACCATCTTCCTTTAGATGGAAATCTTGGAGAGGATTTATAACATCTTTTTGCTGGTAGTGTAAGAATTGATTATGCTTCTCCATTGTGAGACCAATAAAATGTTCTGCAGGTATTACAGGGGTAACTTGTTTTGGATATTGTGGCTTATCATGCAACCTAAAAAGGGCATCAGCCTTTCCGTTTTTGTTTTGAAAAATAGGTTCCACCGTACCTGTCTAGAAGTTAATGTACGGTTTGCTTTTAAATATTGTAAATTTCTATGGTCGGTAAATATCAATATGGGAATAGAGGTACCCTCAAGGAGATGCCTCTAGTGTTCTAGAGAACTCTTAATGGCTTGGAGCGATTTCTCACCAATGGCATAGTTTTGTTCAGCAGTTGACATCATACGTGAATAAAATGCCACTGGATGTAATGGGTGTTTTAATGATTCTCTTTGCGATAAGACTGCTCCAATTGCGAAATCGGAAGCATCGACTTCTAAGACATATTGTAACTGTGGATTTGGGAAGTATAAAATATGTGCTGATGTAAATTTGGATTTTAGAAAATCAAATACTGATTGTGTTTCATTAGTCCAGTGAAATTTAACTGTTAATTTAGTGAGAGGTTTGGTAACCTGAGCAAAGTTTCTTTAAATTTCCTGTAAAAGTTAGCAAAACCTAAAAATCTTTTAACCTGTTTTTTAGTGTTGGGTGTTGGCCAATCTTGTATAGCTTGTATTTTAGTGGCCTCCATGTTAATTCCATGTGGAGTTATTACATAACTCAAAAAGGTAATTTCTTTAGAATTAAATATACACTTTTCTGGTTTTGCGTATAAGGGATTTTCTCTAAGCCTTGCAAGTACGGTTCGCACATGTTTACTGTGTTCAGACAAAGTTTTAGAATAAATCGATATATCTTCTAGATAAATTACTAAGAACACATCTAGAAGATCTTTGAAAATATCATTAATGAGATATTGAAATGTGGCTGGGGCGTTAAATAAGCCAAATTGCATCAATGTATACTCATATAATCTGTAACGAGTACGAAAAGCAGTAAGCCATTCATGTCCAGATTTAATATGGATCAAGTTGTAAACGCCTCTTAGATCCAGTTTAGTGAAATAAACTGCTCCATGGAGTCTTTTGATTAATTTGGGTATAAGTGGGAGTGGGTAACCATTCTTTTTTGTTCTTTTATTTAATTTCCTATAATCCACTATGGGTCTTAGACTATTGTCCTTGTTACAGACGAAAAGTTTCCCTGCTCCAGCCAGAGAGGTAGAAGGTCTTATAAAACCTTTTTTTAAATTATCTTCAATGTAACCTTTTAAATGTTCTAATTCAGGTTGTGATAACGGAAATAGATGGCCACAAGGAATGTCTGGGCCCTCTAACAGTTCTATGGGACAATCATACTTCCTGTGGGGTGGAAGATTTTCTGAATCTTTTTTGTCAAAAACATCAGAGAAGTCAGAGTATTCCTGTGGTATGACGCTAACTGTTGATTGGAGTATGTGAAAAGGTGGATAACAAGTGGTTTTGCAGTAATCTGAGTTAAATTGTATTTGAGATGTGGACCAATTTATGGAGGGGTTATGTAATTTTAACCAAGCAATCCCTACAATTATGCTGGCTCCAGAGTCAATGATCTCCTGTGAATTCAGTCGAAGGTCCTCCCACTGTAAAAGAATTTTAAGGGAACAATGAGAGGTAATCCTAGATTGAATATTTAAACAGTTCAAGGTTTCTATATTCTTACCCTTTTTCTGTCATAACAGTAGAGGGCAGTCTTTCACAACATGTTCAGATGCAGCACAGTACATGCAGAGGTTATTTGCACGTCTCCTAAGTTTTTCTTGTTGGTTGAGAGGTTACCTGAGAAAACCAATTTCCATTGGCTCAGAGGGAGATTTGGTATTTGTTCTGGTATTAGTGGAGGTGCTATAAGATGTAAGTGCCTTTTTTGTGGAGTAATCTGTGAAATTTTTCTCCTGACGTCTTTCTCTTATTCTCCTATCAAGAGTAATGCTTAGACAGACTAATTCATCAAGTGTATCTGGAATATCTACTCTTACTAATTCATCTTTCAATGACTCAGAGAGACCTAAGCGGAACTGATTCCTTAGAGAGAGGTCATTCCAACCAGTGGACCATTTTTTAAAGTCAGTAATGTAGTCCTCTACTGGTCTTTTATTTATTAATATTGTTTAAGGGAGCACATAGCTTCTGCAGCTGTTAACTGTTTATGTGGGTCCTCATATAATTGTGCCATGGCTTTGAAGAATTCATCTAATGAATGAAATATGGGATCATTTAACTCAAAATAAGTGTTAGCCCAGGAACGAGGCTCACCCCTAAGATAAGATATAGTGGTTAGGACTAATGCGCTCTGAGGGATAGGTCTTGGGTTTTTAGGCAAACAACATTAAACAAGCATTCTTAAATTCTCTAAACAAGGATCGTTCTCCATAAAAAAAATTCAGGGGGGCTAACTTGTGGTTCACACGGGGTTGAACATCTGTTTGTCTTACAGATTCTAATTTATCATTTATATAAGACTTAAGTGAAATATTCTGCTGCTGCATAGCAGTTAACCCTTTGGTCAAAGATTCAACCCTCTGTGTGAGAGCATTAACATGGTTAATTAATTCTGCTGGGTCCATTTGCATTCAGGCTTGGTAATACTGTGAGAAGCTTGGATCCTACAATAGAATTTTGTAGTATTAAGGTTTTATATGAACCACAACTGCAGAGGTGATTTAATTAAATAGTTATATATTTAATATTTGTAGAAGGTACCTTGCGTTTTTATAATAGGTTTAATTTAGCAAGGCAACCGGAGAGAAATAAATGATTATCAATTATTGCAAGGTAAATGCAAGTTTAATCTTAGGTTAATAATGTTACTATACTCTAATATTGGCAGACTGGTAATAAGGAATTTGCACAACAGAGTAAGCATATACAGGTGGCCCTCGGTTTATGCTTGTTCAATTTGCGCCATTTCAGAATAACAACTTTTTTTTCCAGTTATGTGACTTCTATTGAAATGCATTGAAAAGCAGTGCACTAATTAAAATAGCCAGTAGGTGGAGCTGTCCGCTTGTGTTGCAGCAAAGTTATGCAAGCTTTTCAGACTGAAATTAATCCGTGTACACAGATCAGACAGACCTATCGAGCAACAAGATCTAGCAGCCACTTCCCTATTATCTTCCTGTCTAGCTGCTTGAGGTGAGGGTGCCTAACTGCCTATTAATCACTGCAGATTGAAATGCATAGAATAGGTGCAGACCCAATATTATCTAACATGCTAACAATGCAGAGAACTGTTTGCAGAAAAATGCAAGTAAAAAAACGTTTTTGTTCATCAAACTTGATGATCATACAATCTGTTGTGTAATTATTTTATTAGGTGCAGTTTAGCAAATGTTTTTGTTCATTAAACTTAGTTTGATGATGATACAATCTATTTTATTAGGTTTATAATGCTGTTTAGCATTTAAAGTCTTCATTTCAAAGCTTTAAAAATAATGTATTAGGTGTTACTTATGATAATTTTGAGAGGGGCCTAGAACCTAACTCCCTCACTTCCCATTGACTTACATTATAAACTTGGTTTCAATTTACAACAATTTCGATTTACAACCATTCCTTCTGGAACCTAACCCCGGCGTAAACTGAGGGCTACCTCTATTCACAACCTTGTATTATGCATAATATTTAGGCAGAAGATTAACCTTTAAGATTTTAGTAGAGGAATACTCAAGAATTTAAGTTGCTTTGCAAAATAAAATGAATGGTAATGAATGAGCAGAGAAAAGAAACTTACAATACTTTAGTTTGAGCTTCCTAGCTAAACAAACTTCAATGCAAATATGTTTATAAGTTAGGCAGCATGAGAACCTGTGATCCGAAAGTGTTGTCCTTCTGAAAGTGTCCTGAATGAGTGTAAGCAATCCGAATGGAGTTAGTTGATATTTGTTAGACTTCAGGCTCTGTTGAAGCCCTCGATGGTGTGTGACGTCACAGAGGAGGGCGGGGCTAGAAACGGAACAGTTTAGAAATGCGATTTTGAAATAACTCCAGAGGTTTGTTAGTTAGTTATAACAGAATCTGTGGAGAAGGTTAGAGAATCAAAAATACATATTAGAATATGAAGAAATAGTCAGTAGACTGGAAACTCTTGAATACCAGTAGAATTACCAAGCACTGATGAAAGGAAGTGCTGGGAATTTATACAGGTGTCTGATTGAAGGTTTTTCCTTCCTTTAAAGGTAAAGTACATTTAAGATGGTATAAAAGCCTTTAAGGTATAGTACATTTAGGTAATATAAGGTGATAACATGACAGAGATATTCACATGGAGTAAGCTTCAGTTTCACTAACATTCAGCTAGAATTACGAGTTTTGCATTATGAGTGAAAAAGCATCATTATGCATCATAACGCTGCTTTTTCCCTAACGCCGCTATTATGTCGGTATAGGTGTACCGCACACCTTTTTGGCCGTCACGCAACGTCAGTACCGCACTTTTTAAAAAGTCCTTTTTCAATGGGACTCCCATAGCGCCGGTATCATGAGTTTGCCTGGGAGGCCAAAAAGTGAGCGGTACACTCTATACTGACAAGATCCATACCGCCATCTAAAGTCAGTAGTTATGAGTTTTACGTTACAAAGCTGTACCATAAAACTCATAACTAAAGTGTTAAAAAGTACACAAACACCCATAAACTACCTATTAACCCCTAAACCGAGGCCCTCCCGCATCGCAAACACTAAAATAAAATTATTAACCCCTAATCTGCCACTCCGGACATCGCCGCCACTAAATAAAATTATTAACCCCTATACCGCCGCTCCCCGACATCACCCCCACTATTATAAACCTATTAACTGCCCTCCCACATTGCAAACACTATTTAAAGATTATTAACCCCTAATCTGCTGTCTACCCACACCACCGCTATAATAAACCTATTAACCACTAAACCACAAGCCCCCACAACGAAATATACTAAAATAAATTATTAACCCCTAAACCTCTGACCTCCCACATCACTAACTCTACATAAATATATTAACCCCTAAACCTCACGTAACCCTAAGTCTAACCCTAACGTAACCCTAAGCCTAACACCCCCTAACTTAAATATAATTAAAATAAAGCTAAATAAACCTTACAATTATTACCTAAATAATTCCTATTTAAAACTAAATACATACTTACCTATCTTACGGCTAAATTACGATTTTTGCGTTAAGGTAAAAAAGCAGCGTTAACAGGTCCTAACGCTGCTTTTTCACTACCGCTGCTATTACGAGTCTTGCAGGTATAGGTGTCCCGCACATTTTTTTGGCCTTTCCACAAACCGACTTACGTAAACTTTGTAAACCCTTTTTTCTATGGGACTTCCATAGCGCCGGTATTACGAGTCTGTCCTGGGAGGCCAAAAAGTGAGCGGTACACCCTATACCGACAAGATCCGTAACGCATTCTAAAGTCAGTAGTTATGAGTTTTACACTACAACGCCGTAGCATAAAACTCATAACTAAAGTGCTAAAAAGTACACTAACACCCATAAACTACCTATTAACCCCTAAACCGAGGCCCTCCTGCATCGCAAACACTATAATAAAATTATTAACCCCTAATCTGCCGCTCTGGACATCACCGCCACTATAATAAACATATTAACCCCTAAACCGCCGCACTCCCGCCTCGCAAACACTAGTTAAATAATATTAACCCCTAATCTTCCGCCCCTTACATCGTTGCCACCTACATTATATTTATTAAACCCTAGCCTAAACTAAACTACCAATAGCCCTTACAAGGGCCTTTTGCGGGGCATTTTCCCCAAAGAAATCAGCTCTTTTTGCTGTAAAAAAAAATACAAACACCCCCAACAGTAAAACCCACCACCCACACAACCAACCCCCCAAATAAAATACTAACTAAAAAAACCTAAGCTCCCCATTTCCCTGAAAAGGGCATTTGGATGGGCATTGCCCTTAAAATGGCATTTAGCTCTATTGCAGGCCCAAAGCCCTAACCTAAAAAATAAACCCACCCAATACACCCTTAAAAAATCCTAACACTAACCCCCCGAAGATTCACTTACCGGGAGAAGTCTTCATCCAAGTGGCAAGATGTCCTCAACGAAGCCGGCAGAAGTGATCCTCCAGACGGGCAGAAGTCTTCATCCAGATGGCATCTTCTATCATCATCCTTCCGGTGCTGAGCGGCTCCATCTTCAAGACATCCGACGCGGTGCATCCTCTTCAAACGACGGCTTCTTCGTAATGAATAACTCTTTAAGTGACGTCATCCAAGATGGCGTCCCTTAGATTCCAATTGGCTGATAGGATTTTTTCTACCTTAATTCCGATTGGCTGATAGAATTCTATTGGCTGATGCAATCAGCCAATAGGATTGAACTTCAATCCTATTGGCTGATCCAATCAGCCAATAGGATTGAGCTTGCATTCTATTGGCTGATTGGAACAGCCAATAGAATGCCAGCTCAATCCTATTGGCTGATTGCATCAGCCAATAGGATTTTTTCTACCTTAATTCCGATTGGCTGATAGAATTCTATCAGCCAATCGGAATCTAAGGGACGCCATCTTGGATGACGTCACTTAAAAAGATATTCATTACGAAGAAGCCGTCGTTTGAAGAGGATGCTCAGCTTCGGATGTCTTGAAGATGGAGCCGCTCCCCGCTGGAAGGATGAAGATAGAAGATGCCGTCTGGATGAAGACTTCTGCCCGTCTGGAGGACCACTTCTGCCCGTCTGGAGAACCACTTCTGCTGGCTTCATTGAGGACATCTTGCCGCTTGGATGAAGACTTCTCCCGGTAAGTGAATCTTCGGGGGTTAGTGTTAGGATTTTTTTAAGGGTGTATTGGGTGGGTTTATTTTTTAGGTTAGGGCTTTGGGCCTGCAATAGAGCTAATTGCCCTTTTAAGGGCATTGCCCACCCAAATGCCCTTTTCAGGGCAATGGGGAGCTTAGGTTTTGTTAGTTAGTATTTTATTTGGGGGGTTGGTTGTGTGGGTGGTGGGTTTTAATGTTGGGGGAGTGTTTGTATTTTTTTACAGGTAAAAGAGCTGATTTCTTTGGGGCCATGCCCCGCAAAAGGCCCTTTTAAGGGCTATTGGTAGTTTAGTTTAGGCTAGGGTTTTTTTTATTTTGGGGGGGCTTTTTTAATTTTGATAGGGATTTTAGATTAGGTGTAATTAGTTTAAAGATCTGTAATTTGTTTCTATTTTCTGTAATTTAGTGTTTGTTTTTTGTGATTTAGATAATTTAATTTATTTAATTGTATTTAATTTAGGGAATTTATTTAATTGTAGTGTAGTGTTAGGTGTTAGTGTAACTTAGGTTAGATTTACTTTACAGGTGAATTTGTATTTATTTTAGCTAGGTAGTTAGTAAATAGTTAATAACTATTTAATAACTATTCTACCTAGTTAAAATAAATACAAACTTGCCTGTAAAATAAAAATAAACCCTAAGATAGCTACAATGTAACTATTAGTGGGGGTTATTATAGGGTTTATTTTATAGGTAAGTATTTAGTTTTAAATAGGAATAATGTAGTTAATGATAGTAATTTTATTTAGATGTATTTAAATTATATTTCAATTAGGGGGTGTTAGGGTTAGGGTTAGACTTAGGTTTAGGGGTTAATAAATTTAAAACGTACGACCAGCTCACCGATGACTTAAGCAGCGCGGATATTGGAGTGCGGTATGGAGCTCAATTTTGCTCTACGCTCACTTCTTGCCTTTTAATGCCGGGTTTGTAAAAACCTGTAATACCAGCGCTGTAGGTAAGTGAGCGGTGAGAAAAAACTGCTCGTTAGCACCGCACAGCTCCTAATGCAAAACTCGTAATCTAGCCGTTAGGTTTTATTTTTATTTCACAGGTAAGTATTTATTTTAACTAGGCAACTATTTAATAACTACCTAGCTAAACTAAATACAAAGTTACCTGTAAAATAAAATCTAACCTGCCTTACACTAAAAACTAACATTACAATAAAATAAAATTACTAATAAATTATAAAATACAATTTTCTAAATTACAAAAAATAAAAAATGAAATTATCAAAAATAAAAACGAATTACTCCTAATTTAATAGCCCTATCAAAATAAAAAAGCCCCCCCAAAATAAAAAAAAACCTTAGCCTACACTAAACTGCCAATGGCTCTTAAAAGGGCCTTTTGTGGGGCATTGCCCCAAAGAAATCATTTTTTTTACCTGTAAAAAAAAAATACAAACACCCCCCCAACAGTAAAACCCACTACCCAACCAACCCCCCCCCCAAATAAAAACCTATCTAAATAAACCTAAGCTAACCATTTCCCTGAAAAGGGCATTTGGATGGGCATTGCCCTTAAAAGGGCATTTAGCGCTTCTACATTGCCCAAACCCTCAGCTAAAAAAAAACCCACCCAAAAAACCCTTAATAAAAACTAACACTAACCCCCGACGATCCACTTACAGTTATCAAAGTCCGGACATCCATCCTCATCCAGGTGGCAAGAAGTCTTCATCCGGGCGGCCTCTTCCATCTTTATCCAGCCGGAGAAGTCCTCATCCAGACGGCAAGACGTCTTCATCCAGATGGCATCTTCTATCTTCATCCATCCGGCGCAGAGCGAGTCCATCTTCAAGACATCCGGCGTGGAGCATCCTCTTCTTACGATCGTTGCTGGAAAATGAAGTTTCCCTTTAAGCGACGTCATCCAAGATGGCGTCCCTTTTATTCCTATTGGCTGAAAGATTTCTATCAGCCAATAGGAATTAAAAGGGAAAAAATCCTATTGTCTGTTGCAATCAGCCAATAGTATTAAGCTTCCATCCTATTGTCTGATCCAATCAGCCAATAGAATGAGAGCTCAATCCTATTGGCTAATTGCAACAGCCAATAGGATTTTTTCCCCTTTAATTCCTATTGGCTGATAGAAATCCATCCATTGAATTAATTTTATTTTATTGTAATGTTAGTTTTTAGTGTAAGTCAGGTTAGGTTTTATTTTACAGGTAACTTTGTATTTATTTTAGCTATGCAGTTTTTAAATAGTTAATAACTACTTACTAGTTTACTTAGTTAAAATAAATACAAACTTACCTGTGAAATAAAAATAAAACCTACGTTAGCTACAATATAACTAATAGCTTAGGTTTTATTTTACAGGTAAGTTTGTATTTAGTTTTAACTAGGAATTATTTAGTTAATAATTGTAAGGTTTATTTAGATTTATTTTAATTATATTTAAGTTAGGGGGTGTTAGGGTTAGACTTAGGGTTAGGGTTATGTTAGGGTTAGGTTTAGGGGTTAATATATTTATTTAGTGTTAGTGATGTTGGAGGCAAGAGGTTTAGGGGTTAATAATTTTAGTGAAGTGGCAGCGACATTGGGGGCGGCAGATTTGGGGTTAATATTTTTATTTAGGTGGCGGCGATGTTAAGGGCAGCAGATTAGGGGTTAATAACATTATGTAGGTGGCAGCCATGTCGGGGGGGGGCAGATTAGGGGTGTTTATATGTGGTTTTTATGTTAGGTTTAAACATAACTTTTTCTTTCCTCATAGACATCAATGGGGCTGCGTTACAGAGCTTTTGTTTCTGAAATCGCAGGTGTAAGGCTTCTTTTTTGACGGCTCTCCAGGTTGATGTCCATGGAGAAATTGTGCATGAGCACGTCAAAGCAGCGCTTGTATTTCGGTGCGGTATGGAGCTCAACGCCACCATATCGCCCGCACAAGCCTGCTTTTTCAAAACCTGTAATAGCAGCGCTATAGGGAGGTGAAATAACGCCGCTTTTGTGGCGGTCGTTAATTTCCCTATAGCGCTGAAAACTCATAATCTAGCTGATTGACCTTATAGTAAGATATTGTTCTGAAAGACTCCAGGTGAGACATTAGAGATGGATGTGAAGTCAATGGGTCAGTAAGGGAAACCATCAAATTGTTGTCAAAAAGATCTCGTTTTTGCTCTGTGCCATGTAGCAAAAGGCCTTTATATACGTAGATTGTGGAGCTATACAGGGCTCTAATGCCTGTACAGAATGAATCCAGTATTCCAAAAGCTGCCAGAGTCTGGAACATATAATCACAACCAACCCTGTCAAATGCCTTTTACACATATATGGGAAGGAGAAGACCCATGTCAGCTGCTTCAATGAATATGTTTATCAGCCAACAAGTATTTTCTGTACCTTGTCTACCTGAAAGGAATCCCACCTGGTCAAGGTGAATAATGGACGGCAGATGATGTCCTAATCTGGTGGCTAGTATTTTTGCATAGATTTTTACATCAATATTTATAAAGGAGATAGGTCTGTAGATTTCACACAAGGATGGGTTCTTTCTTCCTTGGGGATGGTGAGAGTACTGGCTTCTACAAACTAGCTAGAGAAATGGCCCTCCCCTGCTGCCGTATCGTAGAATCTGAGTAGTAGCGGGTATATGTCTGTTACAAAAGTTTTGTAAAATATGGTCATAATCCATTAGGTCCTGGGGCTTTGTGTGCCTTGAAAGAGGCAATAGCAAGTTTAACCTCTTCAGCAGTGAAGGGGTTATTAAGATCAGATATAGAGTCGGTTGTCAAATTTGTGTGGTTTAGGCTTTCTAAAAAATTCCGGATAGTCGAAGGTAAGCCTGAGGTACGTTGGGCGAGTTGTCCAGATTAAATAGAGATGTATGATAGTTTGTAAATGCTCTATCAGTCTCATTGGGAGAATAAACCGCACTAGTAGCTGTCTTAATAGTGGAAATATGGCACTGCTGAGTTCTCTGTCTAATTTTTGTCGATAATAATCTTTCAGCCTTATTTTGCTTATAATAATACAATGATTTAATTTTAAGGAGATTGTCTCTTCTCTTGCAAATAATGCTAATTTGGTTAACTATTGAAGTTTTAGGATCTCTCTTATTCACCATTCCTAATGTTCTAAGATCACCACAATGTTTAGCCAGTGTGATTTTACAGTTTTTGACAGAGTGGGACATTTTTTTAAATAAAATATCCTCCAAGATATGCTTTGAGAGCAGCCCAAACAACCGCTAAACTTGAGTGCCCAGTATCATTGAGTATGAGATATTCCTGAATGACTCAAGAGAGTTCTGGGGGACTCTAGAAGAATTGTTTAGGGAGTTTCCAGGTTGGTTGCCTTTCCGGGAATTGTAGTGAGCAATAGTCAGCACAGACCAGATCATGATAAAACCATGGGCACACTCTGATTCTGGGTTCAGTAAATTTATCTAAAGACCACAAGTCGCAAAATAAATAGTCTATGTGTGAGTATGAGTTATGGGGTCTAGAAAAGAAAGTGAAATCCTTCTCAGTTGGGGAGAGGCACCTTTTGTTATACTGCATCAGCTTAAAAAAGTCATTTGAGAGTGAGATTAAGCTCCGATCAACCTGATGATTATTAGGAATGTTTTTATCGAGTTTGGGGACCCACACTGAATTAAAATGACCACCAATTAACAAATTACCTCTCTTGCGTTGCTCAAATCGCCGCAATAGCGTACGTAGAAAGGTAATTTGATTGGAGTTGGAGAGTACACAGCACATCATCATTGACAGTACATACACTAATACGTCCATCGGGGTCTCTTTCAATATAGTCAACCTTACAGTTAATTGATCTGTGAACAAGAATTGTGCAAAATTACATCGCAGATGGGATATAAAATCGGAATTACGGAGGAACTGTGAACCCTCATGCCAATGGGCCTCCTGCAAAAAGGCAAGGTGAACATTGTGAGTTAGGAGGTGGCGAAGCAAGAAACTACATTCTGTAGGGAAGTTTAGGCCCTTGGAATTCATTGTCGCAATCTTAATCTGAGCCATTAATGGGACCTAAGAATATTATAAGGCAAGCGTAGGAGAGAAGGTTAGAAATAAAAAATAAAAAGACAAAATAGGGAAAGTAGATATAAAGGGGTAGTAGAGAAGGTAAAATAGAGAGCTGGAACCTTCACTCACAGTAAAACTGTACACTGGTACATAACAATACAGTAATATACAAAAGAAATAAGAAATATTTTTTTTCGTGTAAGGGGTGATGAATTCAGGAAGATCTGCAATTCTTCAAATTTACCAGTTAAAGCTCCTTCCTTAGTTATGGCTCTCAGAAATTTCTCCCGAAACAAAAGGCTTCTCCCATCTACTGAACTAGGTCTTAGAGCTCTGTGGGCTCTATCTATTAGTGCTTCCTTGTCGAGGATCTGACTCATAACTGATTTAAACAGTTCTTGGATAAAGTTCTCTAGATCTTGTGGCAATAGTTTCAAGAATGCCTCTGACATGTTATTGCGCCAAAATTTATCCTCCAAGTCATCAAGCTTGGTTTCAAGGTCAGAAATTTGTTCTGCCTGGTCCTGGGAATAGTTTAGGAGACTAGTATGATTTACGACAAGGCCTTCCTGTTTACGCATCAGTCCACTCTCCAATTGCAGCAATATCTCTCTTGAGGTCAGCATGACAAAAAATCTTGATTAGAAGCCAGTAAGGTTTGATGCCATCCACTTAATTATTAGAGGTATTCTTGTTCTGCAACAAATGGGATAAGTATTGTTTCAATGTCCCACTAATCAGGGCATCTACTGCACTTCCACTTTCTGGGCCTTTATCATCTGAATAAGCGTGTGCATCCATAGCTGGCTGATGGAAGTGGTCAGCCACTGTACATTTAGATGTTTATTTTTTTTTTTATTTCTTTCTAAAGGACTTAGACATTTTACCTCAATAAATAAATAAGTGGACGTTTTAAAAAAAAAAAGTGTGACTGACTATAAAAAATTCCAATGTGCCTGAATTATTATTGAATATTTAGTGGGCAGCAAATAAACTGATGGGGGTCAGGGCTGAGGAGTGTTCTTTTTACATATTATAAGTATGAATAGCAAATGAATAATAGGAGTTATTCCAGTAGAGTTGATATCAGACCTCTCTCAAAGGGACAGATACCCACTAGGGGCGAGCAAAATGGGAAGGGTGAGAGGGATCTGATTCTCACTAAAACTATAGTTCATGGTACAGGAGAAATATACTGAAATGAGCTCCCTAAGATTAGGAGTCTGGAAGATTGGGTGTAGCCTGAGGGGAGAGAGATTTTTATATTGCAGATAGTAAGTACTCAGGTATAAATATCACTATGCTCAACTCAAATGCAAAAAGAGGATTATAGGCACTTCAGCTGATGGATATAGCAAAGCCTAAATAGAGCAAGGCAGGTGTGCAAATCTTGTCCCTTCAGCAGCTTTCTGATATGAAAAGGTTTTATTAGATACCCCTCTATTTTGCAGGTGTAAGCTATTAGGGCTTATAGGTAAACAGTTAATGAACAATTGGAAAGAGAATGTGAAGATTTTCTAATAAATCCTGCAGGCTGTGGAATATGAGTGTCGTCCAGTAGGGCTAATCATTACTAAGATGAGAGTGAAAGCTGCAGTGGTGGATAAAGTTGAAGGAAGAATCTCTAGTATAGGTAGCCTTACTGTATTGGTGTGTAATATAGGTATCTTTGTACTTAGGTCACTGCACACCATTGTAGAAAATGGCACCTTGCACCAAAACAGGGGCACACCACTCAATCACCCCACACACAATCTGGAACTCCAACTACAGTAAGTAGGTGCTATCCTCCACAAGGGTCACAAAAAGTACAGCTACTACACTGGCAGTCTGGCTTAAAGGGACAAAAAACAGTAGGAACTAACATAAGTTTCTAAATATATAATGCAGCCAAAGCTTACCTGCAAAACTGTTTCTGTTTTAACCCCCATTAACCCCTTTAATTCAGCTATAGTATTCTTTGCAGCAAGCTACCCCCTGGGCATTTCTAGATATGGATGGTGCTATCCAGGTCATAGCTTCTGCAGAATGCACTTGTGCATGTGCACGGTAGGGGGCTGAGTCACATGGCACCTGACTAAAGCAGTGCACAGTATAATGCTGAAGCTTTTACAAAGCATGTGACATTATCCCCATGGAAACAAGCAAGCCTCTTGGCAAGAAACAATAGCAGTACATGATGTCTCTTCTCAACCCACACTTGCTTGCATAAGTAATTATCCTCACATGCACACTTGTTATATGATACTATAAGGTGTGGCGTAGGAGACTGATAAGGGGCGGTGGAGCAGGCTACACTTGGCAACACTAAAGTGTAAGTCTTTTTGCAGATCTTTGGAAATGTTAATAAAATACTTATAAGCTTTTTTTTTACTTTTTTTTTTCACACACTGTTTTACCTCAGTTGACCTTTTTATAATATGCACATAACTCAAAATGTTTTATGGCGGTTTAAAGGTATATTCCAGCCAAAACATGAATCCACATGGATGCATTTTAGTTGATCCAAATTGATCCAAGCGGTGATCCTGTTCATCCATCCTGGAAATGATGGCAGGTAAAGGTGGATTATTAGCACCATCAGGATTCATGGCCTTTGTGTAATGTCAGTATGCCAGGAATCAGACTGAGACGAGAAGTGCAAAAATAATCACACCTTTATTAATAGCAAAAAATAATAAAAAGTCCACATGTCAAATAACAAGCCAGGAGTCAAAACCAGAGCTGGTAGTCAGACAAGCCGAGTCAGGAGCCAAAGCAAATAGTTAGACGAGCCGAAATCAGGAACCAGGAAGGACATCAGGCAGCCAGATAATAAACAGGAACTCTCACAAACAGGTCTGAGACAACACAAAGGCAAAGCATACTGAACAGAGGCCCTTTAAATAATAAGTGATGACATCACAATTCTGAGACTGCATCCTGTCTCACATGGATGATGCACACCAGTCTGGCCATAAAAGGAAGTGCAGGAAATGAGCAGCATCCCCCACAATGCACCATAGTCAGGAAGAGAGGTGAGTAAAATGGCTGCCAGCAGCACATGGCAAACACAACAGGGAGAAAACCCTGACAGCACCCTCCCCTCAACGACCCCTCCCCCGTGGGAGGACAAAAGGCTTATTGGGGAAACGGGCATGGAAGGCACGGAGGAGGGCGGGAGCATGAACATCAGAGGAGGGAACCCAAGAACGCTCCTCCAGACCGTAGCCCTTCCAGTGAACCAAATACTGTACACGGCCCCTGGACATACGAGAGTCAATAATACTGCTGACCTAATACTCCTGATGGTTGTCAACAAAGATAGGACAGGGACGAGGCAACACAGTGGTAAACCGATTACAAACCAATGGTTTCAAGAGGGAAACATGAAAAACATTGGAGATGCGCATAGCAGGAGGAAGGTCAAGAGCGTAGACCACAGGATTAACCCGTCGGAGTATTCGAAAAGGACCTACATAACGGGGAGCCAATTTATTGGAAGGCACACAAAGGTTCAAGTTGCGGGAGGACAGCCAAACTCTCTTACCAACCTGGTAGGAAGGTGCGGGCAGACACCTACGATCAGCCTAGAACTATTGGCGCTGCATAGAACGATGAAGGCAATCCTTAAACTGCACCCACATTGAACGGAGTTGCCGGAGATGCTCCTCCAAAGCCGGAATACCCTGAGACATGAATGAATCGGGCAACAAGGATGGTTGAAACCCATAATTTGCAATGAACGGGGATAACCTGGAGGAAGCATTAATAGCACTATTACGAGCAAACTCTGCCCAAGGTAACAGTTCAGACCAATTATTGTGGTGATCTGAGATATAGCAATGGAGGAACTGTTCCAGAGCTTGATTACACCGTTCCGCAGCCCCATTGGATTGAGGGTGATATGCCGAGGAGAAGGAAAGCTGGATCCCCATTTGAGCACAAAAGGAACGCCAAAATCTGGAGACAAACTGGCTACCACGGTCCGATACTATCTCCTTGGGTAACCCATGTAAACAGAAGACCTCCCGGGCAACAATTGAAGCAAGCTCCTGAGCGGTAGGCAGCTTCATCAATGGAATGCAATGTGACATTTTAGAAAAACAGTCAACCACCATAAGGATAACAGTATTGCCATTGGAAACAGGGAGCTCGACAATGAAGTCCATGGAAAGATGTGTCCAAGGACGCTCACCATTAGCAATAGGTTGAAGAACACCCACAGGAAGACGTCGAGGAGTCTTATTCTGTGCACAAACTGAGCAGGAGGCAACATACGCAGCAACATCAGAATGAAGACCTAGCCACCAGAATTGTCGAGTGACAGACCAAATCATTTGGTTCTTGCCTGGGTGACCTGCGGCTTTAGGATAGTGGTAAGTGTGCAAAAGTTTAGTTCAAAGATTCTCAAGAACAAAACACTTACCACTAAGTTTCTCAGGAGGTGCATTGGTTTGTGCAGCCAGGATATCCTCCCCCAAGGGAGAAGTCAAATTAGTACGTATGGTAGCCAAAATATGCTCAGGAGGTATAACAGGAGTAGGTACAGACTCCTCCTTGGACAGAGGCGAAAATTGTCGAGAGAGGGCATCAGCCCTAACATTCTTACTACTAGGCAGGTAGGGGACCACATAATTAAACCGAGACAAAAATAGCGCCCATCTGGCATGTCAACGTTTTTCTTCAGATAGATAACTTAAATTCTTGTGGTCTGTAAGAATGAACTCTGGCACGCTAGTACCCTCGAGAAGATGCCTCAATTCCTTAAGTGCCAAAATTATGGCCAGTAATTCCCTGTCGCCAATTTCATAATTGCACTCCGCTGGAGACAATTTCTTAGAGAAGAAACCACATGGATGCAAGGAACCGTCAGGCGTAGGACATGGAGACAAGAGGGCACCTACTCCAGTCTCAGACGCATCGACCTCAAGAACGAAAGGCAGGACAGGGTTAGGTTGAGCCAGAACTCGAGCGGCAGCAAAGGCATTCTTAAGACTATCAAAGGCCTTAATGGCAGTTGGTGACCAATGGAGTGGATCATTCTCTTTACGGGTTATGTCTGTGATAGGTTTGACCAAGGAAGGAAAGTTTTTAATAAACTTTCTATAGTAATTGGCGAACCCCAAAAAACATTGAATAGACCGAAGACCAACTGGGCGAGGCCACTGCAGAACTGCAGATAACTTGTCAGGATCCATGGAGAACCCTGCAACGGAGATAACATAACCTAGGAAGGTTACTTGAGTTTGATGGAACTCACATTTCTCGAGTTTAAAAAACAGGCCATTCTCGCGTAGTCTCTGAAGAACCTGTGTAACACAGAACGATGAGCCTCAAGTGTGGGTGAGTGTATGAGGATGTCGTCTAAGTACACCACAACACACTGTTGCAACATATCTCATAGGACATCTTTAATAAATTCCTGAAAAACAGCAGGAGCATTACATAGGCCAAAGGGCATTACAAGGTACTCATAATGTCCGCTCCTGGTGTTAAATGCTGTTTTCCATTCGTGGCCCTCCTTAATCCTAACGAGATTGTATGCTCCTCTCAAATCAAGTTTAGTAAAGACCGTAGCTCCCTTGAGGCGGTCAAAGAGTTCCGTAATAAGCGGAATAGGGTAAGCATTCTTAATGATAAGACAATTAAGACCCCTATAATCGATACATGGTCTTAACTCGCCACCCCTTTTCTTCACAAAGAAGAAGCCAGCCCCTGCAGGAGAGCAGGATTTGTGGATGATCCCCCACGACAGAGCATCGGCAACATACTCCTCCATAGCACAATTCTCTGCAACAGACAGAGGGTACACCCGGCCCCGAGGAGGAATGGCTCCGGGTTGCAGGTTTATGGCACAATCGTAAGACCGGTGAGGAGGCAACATACTGGCACGCACCTTGTCAAACACATCTAGGAACTCTCGGTACTCCTCTGGCAATTGAGATACCGAAGAAGTGCACAAGACTTTAACTGGTTTCCGAAGACAAGTGGAAATACATTGCGGGGACCACAACAAAATTTAGGACCTGCGCCAGTTGAGACTGGGATTGTGCTTTTGGAGCCAGGGATAACCCAGAACAACCGGAAAATGCAGAGAGTTTATCACCTGGAACTGGAGGGTTTCAAAATGGAGAGCCCCAACAGCCATGTACAACAGAGCAGTTTCGTGAGTAACGAGTGCGGGCTGAAGGGGCCTGCCATGAATGGCCTCAATAGCAAGCAGGAATGGAGTGCTTTGATAGAAAGCACTGTCAATGAAATAGCCCGCAGCACCGGAGTCAACAAGAGCCTGAGTGACTATGGAGGAGTCCACCCAGGAAAGGACAACCATGACCAAAGGTTTCTCCTTAAGCGGTTACGGGGACGAGGATAAACAAGCCAAGGTCTGTCCCCGACAGGACCTTAGGTGTGAGCGTTTCCCGGCCGTGTAGGACAAAACTTCAAAAGGTGGCCCTGTAACCCACAATAGAGGCAGAGCCCCTCCCTCCTCCTAAAGGCCCTCTCCGCCGCGGAGAGACGTGTGAATCCCAGCTGCATCGGCTCAGCAGTACCTGGTGACTCGGGACCAGGAGGCATGGGAGGAGAGGGAGGCATGGGTGGGAACGAACACGTAGGAGACAACGGAACAGGAGGCTTCTGCAAGCACTCCTTGAAAGAGGGCCTCTCTCTGAGTCTGATGTCAATTAGGATAAAAAATACACCAATGCCTCGAGATCCTCTGGTAAATCTCTGGCAGCAACTTCGTCTTTAATCGCATCAGAGAGCCCATGAAAGAAGGCGGCAACAAGGACTTCATTGTTCCAACCTACCTCTGCGGCAAGCGTACGGAACTCAATAGCATACTGAGCAACAGATCTTGTACCTTGCTGAATGGTCATTTAGCAGCAGAGGAGGAGCAAGCCGGAACATCAAATACCCTTCGAAAGGAGGCCACAAATTCAGGGATTAGCCCAGGCAAGAGCTTTGTCAGATAGTAACGAGATGAGAAATCCCACCTTAGCTCTGTCAGAGGGAAACGCCTGAGGTAACATCTCAAAGTAAATGCCCACCTGGTTCAAAAACCCTCTGCACTGAATTGGATCGCCTCCATATCGTTGAGGTAGAGGTGCAGAACCGGACATGCTCCTGGTAGGACTAGGTGCAGCGGAAACAGGAGCAGCCATAACTTGCAGGACACTTTGGTCCAAATGTGCAGTGTGAGTCAGCAGGGTTTGCAGGGCTAATGCAAATTGATCCAAGCGGTGATCCTGTTCATCCATCCTGGAAATGATGGCAGGTAAAGGTGGATTATTAGCACCATCAGGATTCATGGCCTTTGTGTAATGTCAGGATGCCAGGAATCAGACTGAGACGAGAAGTGCAAAAATAATCACACCTTTATTAATAGCAAAAAAATAATAAAAAGTCCACATGTCAAATAACAAGCCAGGAGTCAAAACCAGAGCTGGTAGTCAGACGAGCCAAGTCAGGAGCCAAAGCAAATAGTCAGACGAGCCAGAATCAGGAACAAGGAAAACAGCAGAGTCAGGAACAAGCCAGGGATCAGGAACCAGGAAGGACGTCAGGCAGCCAGGTAATACATAGGAACTCTCACAAACAGGTCTGAGACAACGCAAAGGCAAAGCATACTGAACAGAGGCCCTTTAAATAATAAGTGATGACATCACAATTCTGAGACTGCATCCTGTCTCACATGAATGATGCACACCAGTCTGGTCATAAGAGGAAGTGCAGGAAATGAGCAGCATCCCCCACAATGCACCATAGTCAGGAAGAGAGGTGAGTAAAATGGCTGCCAGCAGCACATGGCAAACACAACAGGGAGAAAACCCTGACAAAGCATTTTTGTAATATACATATAATAACAAAAATGCTTATAATAAAAGCTATAGCTGTTTCAAAAGTGTATTTAAGTATGCACAGTGCACCAGCATTTTAAACACGGCACTTGCTCAGAGAGCCTAAGGTGCTTGTACCATCTGGTAATGACTCAATTTGTTAATTGCTGACACGATACAATCCCCACTGGTGCTCTGAGCAGATGCTGTATATAATATGCTGGTGCACTGAGATTATCTAGCTATGCTACACATGCACGTGCAGAGAAAAATGCCAACAATAAAACAGTGATATAACTTTTTCTTTTTTTTTTTTCTTTAGCAAAACTGTTTTGTTTGAGGTTATACAGTATATAAACAGCAATAAGGTTGCAGTGGAATCAGTGACATAAGCATATGTCTGAGTAGTAGCATCTGAATGATAGATAATGTCACCAATGCACAAATTATACATTATAAATAAAACATAACATCTTAGAATGCAAACATAATCCTTGACAGTTAATTAACCTATGTACTCTCAAATTAACCTCTTTTTATGTATATTTGGTTGCCGTATTTAAAGCAATTTAGACTTATCAATTTTCCTCTAGTTCGAAACGTTAAGATAAATTAGAAAAAAATATACCTCATGTAGGAGGTGGCGGGCTCTGTTGGACCTCTGATGCTAATATATAGTGGTTTGAGGATATAATAGGGGGTATGTAACAAATAAAAGACATATAGGGTCGCTTTTGGACCCTTAGTAAAATGATACATGATAGTGACATAACTAAAATGTGAAACGGCAGAGTAACAAGAAAGCAGCTCGTCACTTGAGACAACAATTATAGATATCAGAATATGTCTATCAATATATTTAATAATAAAAATAAAAATTTCTATAGGATGCATTTCCCTTTGCTTACGATGTAAGCCCACTGGAGTGGGGGGGGGAGTCCGGGGATATTTGAATAAATCAGTTAGCGAAGATTAGATGAGCCAAGTATCAGGAGTTTCTGACTATGACAGAGGGACCGTGCTACATTCGTACAGGAAATGTACACAGTTTACCTAATTTAACATAGATACAACCATACAGGTTACTTTAGAAGTAATATATACTTAAGGGACTCTAGTAGATCATTTATCTATCTGTAGGGTACGGGCCCGTAAATAGTATATAAACAAACGGCAGTAAGTTTACAATGTAATCAGTGGCATATGCATAGCATCTGAATGGTACAGAATGTCACTAATGCACATCTTATATAGTATAGGTATAAAATATCTTCTTAACCCATAAGCATAATGATTAATAGGTCATTGAACTATGCACTCTTAGTCAACCTCTTTTCATTTATTTTTTTATACAGTTTTCAAGGTAATGTCAATCTTAACGTTTAGCCCTAATATGAAGTATAAAAAAAAGATTAGAAAAAGTTGTACCTCATGTAAAAAGTGGCCTCGCTTGGACCTCTGCTATTATAATATAGCGATTTGAGGACGTAATAGGGGATATGTAGCAAATGAAGGCAGATAGAGTCACTCTTGGACCCTCAGTAGTACACTATATAATAGTGACAAGATTAAAAGATAGAACAACAAACTAACACGAGGACATTATGTCACATGAAGATACAGTTATAGATATTAGTATACATGTATCAATGTTTTCAATAACAGAAGGTGGAGTTTCTAGAGGATATATTTTCCTACGCTTACAATGTAAGCACTATGGAGTATGGGGGGTAGCACGGGGTTGTTCGGGTAAAAAAAGTTGGGAAGGCAGATTTAGGAATTTGGAGTCAGGTATATTTAAAAATAATAGAAAGACAAACCTATGAAAACTGTTACAATTATGTGGTGCTAACCATGACTATGCTGGTAATGTTCTTCTAATAACTATCCCTTAGTTGTGGGTATTATTCTAATGTTAACCCAGAGGGTAGTCTTAGGTTCCTAGGAGAATATATAAAATTCAGCGAAATATAAGGTGGTTGCTTGGGAGTTAATGGATCCAGCATACTCTCAACGTACACATTAAGTAACTCTTATACGAGTAGTTCTAAGCTTGTGTAAAAGATAGAGCAATGCAATTTTCGATAGCTGTCAGGAAGGGCGACGATAAAAATACAATCAATTTCTCTTAGGGGCCTTTATCCCTACAGTATTGCTGTATCGCTGGCAGCACAATAACCAGCCCATAAACAATGTAAAAGCCAAAGTCTGGAGAATGTCAGCCTATTTTAAACCTATGTAACCCGCTAAAGGTTATATCAAATATGAAATCTTAATAAAGCTTGCAGAGCTAGGCTGGGGAACCTCCCCTCGTTGTATTGTCAATTAGCAGATGCACTGTTCCTCTTAGTATATGTAAACTGTTAGCTGCCTGCATGTATAGATCCCATCTGTAGATAGGTGCAACATTATAATAAGAAATCATGATCTATTGACATGCTAGAACAAGTAACAGATAGCTAAGTAGCACCAGCCATCGTAAACTTTATAGAATCATCTATATCAACACAGTGGGTAGGAGCCTGTAAAAGAAAAACCTGTCATATCTTCTGCTTGAACATACAGTCACTCAACCTACTCCATGTCGACAGAATAATATAGTGTCTCCTTAGGGAAACATAACAATAAATTTAGATTGGTTATGAACAGTAAAAGGTAAGATACTTAAAGCACAGGTATCCATTGTAAGTGCAAAAACCTTGCTATGTACACAATATAGGCACTTCCCCCATTACAGATACAGATACAATATATTCAGCTCCCTTAGGGCATGGAACAAATCTAAATGGTGTATAAAACAAAATATGTTGCTCTAACTAACAGCCCACAGAACAGTAACCAGATAAAAAAAAACTACTTAAAGAATATTGGTACTATTAAAGTTAGTCCCACAGCGGTTTACTGTATGTATATCTGGAAGAGACTGTCAGTAGATTCAAAGTTCATACTATCCCAACCTTCTGCACAAGCCAGGGGTCTGTCTCTATATATATTTGCTTGTGCTGGAGAGTATGGCTTAGCCATTGAAGAGGCTGGTGTGTTTCTTGTGGGATGAAAGTTCGGTTGATACAGTTGCCAAGATCATCATGAAAGTCTTCTGCTCCACTGCTCACCGACTGCTGTCAGACACCATACCTCACATTGCACAACATAAGAGCCATAGACACAGGCAGCTTTGTTCCAGACCCTTCCGCCACTGTGGCCACCAAGGGACTCCCTGCAAAGTCCAATATCTCATCTCGTTTGGGTGTGAGTGCCACTCTCAGTGTCCTACTAGGATACTCTGGTCCTCCCAATGGATTGATGGTGGGACCCGGCATAATGCGATCAGCTGTAGTGAGGTAAGTTCTCCCCGAGGTGTCTAAGTTTAGGGACCCAGGCTGTCCGCTCAATAACTGCCACTCTGTCATCCCAATCTCTCTCTTTCTAGTAGGCTGCCGCTGTAATTCTTGTAGTGGTGTAGACCGTTCAGGGTGCAGGTTAGGGCTACCAGACAGTAATGATATTAAGCTCAGTTCGAGCTCACAAAAATGGCTATGGACCAGTCGAGACATTTCCGCTTCCCATTTGCCAAGGGTGTCCATGATCATAGCCCTAGCTGTCCTGCTATAGATCCTCTATGTCTCAGACAAAATTAATGGTGACTTGCTAGAGGAGGTACAATCTGTTAGAATAGTGATAGATTTTAGCAGACCTGGAATAAAGCAGGCCTTGGAACTTGAGGGGATTCTATGATTTGGGAGGCGGGTGCCCAGTGTACATTTGGGAGTACTTTTACCCTGGATTCAGGTTTACCCCGTTTCCATGAATTCCCAGAGACTATGAGGACTGGAGGGAATTGATACAGAGTTGGAATTCCTGTGTTTTGTTGGAATATTCGGTGACAGCCCAATTCAGTATTGCCTGCTCCAACCCCCCACCCCTAGACTCAGAATGTTTGAGCTTATTGCAACCTCTTGCTATTATGTGTCTGCATATCTAGTCTTGGTGTAAAGTGTCTGTTATTGTGTGAGTCATCTATTGTCCTTTTGTAAGTCAGGATGTGATTAGAATCTGGTTTAACTAACCATTGTCTGATGTTTGTCTCATTGTATAATATTTGTTTCTATTGATTATGTGGTGACTACCCCCTTTTGTTGTAAATGTATAAAAGCTGTGTTTTCTGTGCAATAAAGCAGTTCCTATTTTGACCCTCAAGCATTCAGTCTCGGCTAATGTTCTTGGGGGTAGCTATAACAACTTGCAGCGGCCGTTATTCTAATTGCGGCTGGTATCCAATAGTGGTTCATCGGTTGGCGTTTGGCAGGAGGAAGCGAACTTTAGCGTGTATACCCAGTCTGGGGTACCGAGACCCGCTACAATTGGTGGCAGCGTTGGGATCTGCTTCCTCCTTACGGAGCAGTTCCAAACCACCAGTGGGACCTCGATGGAAATGGAGGCTGAATTCCAGTGGAGATTGCAGGTAGCTCTGGCCCAGTTTGATGGCCCTGTCTTGGCAGAGGGCAAACTGGCCTGGAAGGATATGGGTCAAAGGAAACTCTGGTACAAGGCTCTCCAGTTCGAACAGGACTACCAGGGGAAGTCACTTCCTACTCCAGAGCAGCAATACAGGCTCCAGATGGATCTACAAATGCCATTCCTGGGAAAACAGCCCCGGGTGGAATAGATGGCCGAATTGAACGGGTTGGTCCAGACAGAGATGGAGGTGGACGAAGGGTACCGGGCCCTGCGGTGGTATGCGGCCTAGGTGTGTCTGGAGATGAAGACGGATGATCCTACATAGAGCTATGACTATGGCGGCCCTGGATTGCTATTTGAAAGTCTCATACAGGGCCCCCACTGCAGGAGTACGGCAGAGTGTCATCAGGAGGACATACTGGAACACTGAGAGCTGAGGCTGAACCTTATAGAAGTTTCCAGGCTGAGGGATGATCTTGATTACCTAGCTGCCCACGAATGGGAGCTAGAAAAGGTATAGAAAAGGCTGTTAGATCTCTTTCAACAGCATGTCTCAGAGCCTGCAGGAGGCTATGGTGCAGCGATCAGGGATTTATTGGACTTTTCCTCAGAGGAGTGGCAACTGGAAATGAGCTACCATGAGCTGCTAGACCATGATCAGCAGCCTGGCCTTGAGCTTATGGTTATGGACAAGGGAGCCACACCAGCAGAAGCACTGGCAACAGGGCAGATCGCCAATGGCCTCTGCCCAGCACCTGTAGTATCTCTGGAGTCCAAAGGAGAGGAGGTAGTCGACTTCTCTACACAGCCACAGGAACCAGAGATTGATCATTTAATAGACTTTTCCTCTGAGGAGGGACAGACTGTTGTGCCTCTAGCAGAAGATATGGCAACAGGGCAGAGCACTGCTGACCTCTGCCCAGCACCTGCAGCAGCTCTGGGAAGCCAGGGAAAGGAGGTGGCCGACTTCTCTCCACAGCAGCAGAGTCAGTTCCAGGGAGAGGAGGTAGCTGACTTCTCTCCCCAGCAGCAGAGCCAGTTTCAGGAAGAGGAGGTAGCTGACCTATCTCCCCAGTGGCAGAGTGGTTTACATGGAGAGGAGGTAGCCAACCTCTCTCCATAGTGGCAGAGCTAGTTCCAGGGAAAGGAGGTAGCCAACCTCTCTCCCCAGTGGCCCAACCAGTTCCAGGGAGAGGAGGTAGCCGACCTCTCTACCCAGCAGCTTAGCGTGTTTCAGGAAGAGGAGGTCAGAATTCTCACTCCCCAGTGGCAGTGGCCAAAAACAAAAAGGGTCCAAACCAATGGGAGGTCTGGTACCTGGTTAGTCTACCCCAGGGGAGGGAGAAATGTAACGGAAGCTTCTGTTACTTTTGTACTTGGAGAGGACTGCAGGCCAGCCTCCTCCCCACCGACTATGGACCCTGGAACTTGAGGGGATTCTATGATTTGGGAGGCGGGTGCCCAGTGTACATTTCGGAGTACTTTTACCCTGGATTCAGGTTTACCCCGTTTCCATGAATTCCCACATACTATGAGGACTGGAGGGAACTGATACAGAGTTGGGATTCCTGTGTTTTGTTGGAGTATACGGTGATAGCCCAATTCAGTATTGCCTGCTCCAACCCCCCCACCCCTAGACTCAGAATGTATGAGCTTATTGCAACCTCCTGCTGTTATGTGTCTGCATATCTAGTCTTGGTGTAAAGTGTCTGTTATTGTGTGTCATCTATTGTCCTTTTGTAAGTCAGGATGTGATTAGAATCTGATTTAACTAACCATTGTCTGATGTTTGTCTCATTGTATAATATTTGTTTCTATTGATTATGTGATGACTACCCCCTTTTGCTGGAAATGTATAAAAGCTGTGTTTTCTGTGCAATAAAGTAGTTCCTATTTTGACCCTCAAGCATTCAGTCTTGGCTAATGTTCTTGGGGGTAGCTATAACAACTTGCAGCGGCCGTTATTCTAATTGCGGTTGGTATCCAGTAGAGGTTCATTGGTTGGCGTTTGGCGGGAGGAAGTGGACTTTAGCGGGTATACCCAGTCTGGGGTACTGATACCCGCTACAATGTCCCTTTAAGGCTTTGATCAAAACAAAATATCTGGTGGTGGGTAAGTCGCCCCCATGAGCATATACTGCTCATTCTACAACAGCAGTAGCGACTTCTTGGACCTCTGAATAGATTTGTGAAACTGCTACTTGGGCCCCTATTTATTAAAGGTCTTGCGGACCTGATCCGACAGTGCGGATCAGGTCTGCAAGACCTCGCTAAATGTGGAGAGCAATACGCTCTCCGCATTTAACATTGCACCAGCAGCTCACACTCGCGGCCAATCAGCAGGGAGCTGTCAATCAACCCGATCGTACTCGATCAGGATGAATTGCGGCGATGTCTGTCCGCCTGCTCAGAGCAGGCGGACAGGGTTATGGAGCAACGGACTTTAGCTTGTTAAATGTGCCCCTTGGTCTGCTTTGCATATGTTTTGTAAGTTCTACTATTTTGATTTTTATGCTTCAGCTGAGCCAGACTTTGGCAGCAAAGTTCTGCAGGCCTTTGTACCTGATTATTAAGCTGCTTACGTAACTTGTTAGTCCCACCTTATTTTTCTCATGGTCTTGTGGACTTCACTCCTTGTGCACTGGATCCCACATTATGATTCATTGACTCTCACCATCATATGAATGAAAATATAATTTATGCTTACCTGTAAATATTTCTGTCATCATGGTGAGAGTCTACAACCTGCCTGTTTACTCTGATCTTTAGTTGGAGGCAGGTTCTGTTTTGCACTTCATTTTCCCCCTTTTGTTCAACTTAATTTTTTGTGGACTCTCCCCAACATAAAATAAATTTATCAGGTAAGCATACATTTTTTTTAAAGCATCAAAAATGATGCACTGCATTGCAAAAGATATACATGCAAAACAAACACTCCAAACAAAGAAAAACTCCTTAAAAATAATATTATTTTCATAGATTTTCTAATTTGCTTTGGCCAGTGGTGCAGATAGAAATAAAACCCAGTAATTACTGTGCAGCATGTAGTAGTGTCAGGTTTCTGCATGTCACATAATGCACTCCTGTCTCGCTGGGGGAGTTAAAAATAAAAGCATGTTTAAATGCATAATTAAACATTGTGGGCCAAATTACGCTATTTAACGCTCCCACTCTTAAGTTAACTGCCCTAGTACCCCAGTACTTGGGTTGCATCCGTATTATGAGCTGAAATTAAAATGGATAAAAAAGTGGAAAAAAAACACCCAACTTGCGCGCAAACCCAATCGCATATTCTCATGTGAGCTAACCCAACATTAAAATATGAATATTTCACATTTCAATGTTCTTCACATAGCAGAATATGTGCTATTTATTCATAAACACATATTTCTACATATATCTGATGGTATTTTGGTACAAAATCTATCTATCTGTATATATAATCAAAGGAAAAAAGTTCAATAAACTGCACAAAAGGGTGTAAAACTGTAAGCAAGATTCAGCGTGATATGTATCTCCTTCCTGTGATATGTGATAGTTCACTTGGTAATGCAGTATATAACAGCAATGATGCAAACAAACAAACAAACAGATGCGGACTCTATCCCCGGTGTTACTGACACTAGCGGTGCTTAGTGGGACCTCCTAGAGCAATCTATGCCCAATTACAGCGATATGCTGTGCCCACTCACCGCTCTCCTAGTGCCTCCAGCGTCTGGAACAACCACCGTGATCTCCGAAATCCTTTGGCTCTCTGTTTGTTCGAATACGGCGTTCCGCCGTAGTGCCGGGAGGAGTGTCCTCTCACGTGACCTTGTCACGGCCAATCGACTTGATTGCTGTCGTAACCAGGCAACAGCATAGGTGAATCCAGCGTGTCAACAGGTGGTGCTAAATCTGCGAGCTTCTCCTCGCACTAGGAAATCCTGGTGCAAATTTAGACAACGGTAAAGAACTTGATCCCAGGCGAGGTATTTAAAAGCACAAAAAGTCTTTATTAGATTCCACTTGTGGTAAAAGCATAAGGAGGTACCAAAACACATAAAAAGAATATTCACACGAAAGCATAGGCTAACATGTTTCGGCCTGATGCCGTAGTCGTAGCTGGAGTAATGCAAGCGTGTGAAGCATTTAAAGGGACATCTGTTCAATGATAGGTCAAATAGAAACCAATCATGAACCTTCATTTTAAGTGTGTATGAAATCAGACATTTAACCCATTAGTTACCAAAAAGATACATAGAAAACTATGCACATCGTTTTTTCATAAATACAAAAATGCATACTTAAATTATAGACATTTTAGCCTGAAGGACAATTACATGAGTAATGTACATAAACTTTTAAACTTAAGATCTATATAATACTTAGTAATTATGTATCAAGTTAATAAATAAATAAATCAAGTCAAAGGGAGCAATTCAAAAGAAGCAATACTATTGCTGATACAGATATATATGGTCAAACTGGCACAATTACGAGTCTATACAACATGATAAAATGAACAAATTCTGCATATGGTATGGAATATCATAAGCATGGAAATAATAATAATAAATAAATTGAAAAGGCTCAATTCCGTATAGAGCTAAAATAAAACTTTTCCTTTATTAAAATGTCCGATGCTTATGTTGATAACCACCCTCAATCTCTGTATGCAGCGCAGTGTTCATACACACTGTTAAACCGATTTTCACAGTTAAATAAGTGGGGGTAAACAGATAAACAAATGAAATGTCAATCAATACAAAACAACTCTCTTATTTTGGTTGGTATCAATAAAATAATGAAAATATACTAGAATGGAAGGACGTTAGTGTAGATTACAGCATAATAATAATAATAGTACGTGTATACACTGAGTGAAAAATGAGTATAACACATTTTAGTATTTGTATTTTGAAATTTGTAGTTGTATTTTGTATTGAATGTTGACTGAATATACAATCAGCCCAAAGGTGGACACAGATATGATAAACCTGATCTATTTCCAATAATTGATTAAGTCATATTCTGAGTTGAGGCCCTTGGGCACGCGTGTTTGCAATCTAAAGATCCAAAACATTTCGCGTTTCCCCAAAGCCTCATCTCTATTACCACCTCTAGGGGGGTGTTTAACCCATTCAATGGCTTGCCATCTTAATGTGTTGTTATTTTTATTATGTATGTTTTTGAAATGTTTCACCAAGGGTGTGGTTGCTTCACCAGTCTTAATAGAGGAAAGATGATTCCTTATCCTCGTATTGACATCTGTCGTGGTGAGACAAGGTCACGTGAGAGGACACTCCTCCCGGCACTACGGCGGAATGCCGTATTCGAACAAACAGAGAGCCAAAGGATTTCGGAGATCACGGTGGTTGTTCCAGACGCTGGAGGCACTAGGAGAGCGGTGAGTGGGCACAGCATATCGCTGTAATTGGGCATAGATTGCTCTAGGAGGTCCCACTAAGCACTGCTAGTGTCAGTAACACCGGGGATAGAGTCCGCCTCTGTTTGTTTGTTTGTTTGCATCATTGCTGTTATATACTGCATTACCAAGTGAACTATCACATATCACAGGAAGGAGATACATATCACGCTGAATCTTGCTTACAGTTTTACACCCTTTTGTGCAGTTTATTGAACTTTTTTCCTTTGATTATTATTTCAGTGCCTCCTGGTAGCACTGTCTCAATTTAAGCTGCACCTTTTAGAGCTTCTAAACAACAATACATGGAGAGTACCACTACAGACTTTTATTCCCTGTTACCGGTCACTGAAAGGAGCAATGACTGTTTGGTTATGGACAGAGTCTTTTCAACTGATATAACTACATATTGTTTGGGGGATCTATTTGATGAAAATGAAAAATTGCTTGTAAAAGAACATAAACTTCAGTTTGATGTTTGGACACTTGATAAGTATATAAAATTGCAGATTATACCAAGAGGTTTGAGGATAAACAAATTTCCGACTTTTGAGGTTAAAGAAATAGATCTAGTAGAATCTTGGAATCTTATACTCACTGAATGTTCTTTCAGGCTTATGCATTGGCTTATTTCTTATAAAACACAACAGCTTGATACTATTAGAAATAAGATTGGCACACTACAACTTGAGCTTAACAATAGGAGGGATGATATTGATTTTTCCAAATTTGATGGGATATTAAGAAATACTCTCTTAGAGTCCAAGAATCTTGTATTAAATTTGAAACATACGAAATATCTTAGAGATTCTGCAGATTATGAAAATAAAATAGTCTATAATTGGCATCATCAACAGAGTAACCAAAATAGGAGATTTAATCGAAGGGGGAGATCCAAGAGCAGGAGTAGAGGTAGGGGTGGCAGACAAGGGGCCTCCAATAAGGAGACAACACTTTCTGGTACTTCAGATAGTGAAGGGGAATCAGGTGAAGATATTGGTGCGTATAGCAGTGAGGATATACCTGTAACAACAAAAGGTATACTTAAAAACAAGATCCCTGAGAAACAGGTTACGATTCAGTTTCCCACGCAAGAACAGTACACCAATAGTCAAACAGTGAGACCGAAAGAGCAAACTACCAAGAAAGCATCCCCACATACAAACTCAGGGTCCAAATATATCAGTCACACCACTACTACACAAATTGTACCTACCACTACTAACACTAGTGCAGATCGACAAGTTTTTGAACAGGTTTTTTACAAACCAACAGAGAAAACAGGAATAGGCCAAGAGAAGCAAGAGAGATACCCACGGAGGGGGAACAGGAACACAAAATACAAGTAAACAATGTTATCAATCTCTCTGCTTACTGTCTATCAGAAACACAATTAAGGGTATTAAGTTATGGTTTAAACTTTGCGCCAACATGCAATTTTAATTTGTTTCACACCATGTTGGATATCAACAAATTGATACGTAACTTAACCCTTAAGAAACATTTTAGTGATATTGAGCAGGGTTCTATAGGAATGACACAAAATGGGGCTACTTCTGGCACAACTCCGCATTCAGTTTTGAATTTAAATTTTGAAGAGACATGTGATGTGATTGCCTTGGAGAATTTGGGGAGACAGGGAGATATTGTCGATGATAGAGATTTAGTCAATAGCTTTAATGGCTTCAAGAATCCCTCTGAATTCTACCCAATTCAGAGTAGGGGGTCTATTCTTGAAACCTTCTACCATAGAGTGGAAGCAGATTTAACTAGACTTTCTGAAACTATTCGATCAGGGAGTGTGGTTCAATCTAAGAGACAGAATCTCAGTAAAACCGAGAAACAAGCATTGTTAGAATTATGTGGAAACCAAGATATAGTCATTCGCTCAGCGGATAAGGGGGGGTCAGTAGTTGTTATGAGTAGAGACAAGTATATTGAAGAAGCCTACAGACAACTTCATAATACTAACAACTATGAACCCCTCACTCGAGATCCCACCAATTTATACCAAAGGGAATTAATGTCACTTTGGATGATGGGTTGGAAGATGGGCACCTTGATCAATCTACCTATGACTATCTTTTGGTCCATAACCCTGTGGTGCCCATCTTCCACCACCTTCCAAAGGTGCATAAAACACTTACCAATGTAACAGGTCGCCCGATAGTGAGTGGGATAGGTTCCATGTTGGAACACCTATCCCAATGGCTTGATGCCATACTTAACCCCTTTGTCACGTCCTTACAAAGTTACTTAAAAGACACCAAAGACTTGGTTAATTTAATTGAGACATTACATTGGGACACTAACAATGTTTGGGTCACAGTAGATGTTACAGCCCTCTACTCGTCCATTCCACATGACCAAGGTATACAGGCTCTTTCATTTTTTCTCAAAAGTTATTCTAACTTTTCTACCAAATTTGTGGATTTTGTATTGAGGGTAGCATATTTTCTCTTGACACACAATTTTTTCAGATTCGAGGGCAAGTTCTATCTCCAGAGATGTGGGACAGCCATGGGGGCAAAATTTGCCCCCTCTTACGCCAACCTTTTTATGGGTTGGTGGGAGCTGTCCCACATCTATGGAGATAGAAATGCCTACAAGAATAACATCGTCTTTTATAGACATTATATCGATGACCTGCTATTTATTTGGCAGGGAGAAACCGAATCTGTGGATTTGTTTGTACAAGGTCTGAATAACAATTCGATGGGACTTGAATTTACATTTGAAAAACATGAAACCTGTATCAATTTTTTAGATCTCACTTTAATGCATAAAAGTAACGGACAGATAGTCAGTGATCTGTATAGGAAACCCATTACCAGAAATACAATTTTACATGCCAAGAGTTGTCACCCCAGGCATGTGCCTTTTGCGGTTGCTAAGGGACAGCTTATACGGATCAAAAGAAACTGTACCGAGGAAAAAGCCTATATAAAGCAAAGAACTGAAATGAAAGAGAGATTAAAACATAGGGGTTATCCGAAGCATGTATTAGAGAGAGCACAAACACAAGTAGACAGACTTGATAGACAGACATTGTTACAACAGTCCAAAAACAAAAAATGTGTTTCCACTCAAAGTGACCAGGTTACTTTTGTAACTGAGTACAGCGAAGAATATAGAAGTATATGCAAAATAGTGAAAAAACATTTTGCACTTCTAGTGGCTGATAACAAATTGACTAAATGTGTGGAACAAGGCTTACGCTGTTCCTACAGAAAGAGTAAGACCATAGGGAACTACTTGTCTCCCTCTGAACTTCCCAGTCCAGCTGATCCCCCGAGTGGGTCTTGGCTTAGACATAGGGGGATGTACAGGTGTGGCAAGTCTAGATGTAGACCTTGTGAATTTGCTACCCTCTCAAACAGATTTCAGTCAACAGTGACTGGTGAGGAGTTTAGCATTGATTCCTGCCTTAACTGTACATCCTCCTATGTCATTTATGTCCTGACTTGTATCCAATGTAACCTTCAATATGTGGGTCTCACCACGACAGATGTCAATACGAGGATAAGGAATCATCTTTCCTCTATTAAGACTGGTGAAGCAACCACACCCTTGGTGAAACATTTCAAAAACATACATAATAAAAATAACAACACATTAAGATGGCAAGCCATTGAATGGGTTAAACACCCCCCTAGAGGTGGTAATAGAGATGAGGCTTTGGGGAAACGCGAAATGTTTTGGATCTTTAGATTGCAAACACGCGTGCCCAAGGGCCTCAACTCAGAATATGACTTAATTATTGGAAATAGATCAGGTTTATCATATCTGTGTCCACCTTTGGGCTGATTGTATATTCAGTCAACATTCAATACAAAATACAACTACAAATTTCAAAATACAAATACTAAAATGTGTTATACTCATTTTTCACTAGTGTATACACGTACAGCCACATATGACTATTATTATTATTATGCTGTAATCTACACTAACGTCCTTCCATTCTAGTATGTTTTCATTATTTTATTGATACCAACCAAAATAAGAGAGTTGTTTTGTATTGATTGACATTTCATTTGTTTATCTGTTTACCCCCACTTATTTAACTGTGAAAATCGGTTTATCAGTGTGTATGAACACTGCGCTGCATACAGAGATTGAGGGTGGTTATCAACATAAGCATCGGACATTTTAATAAAGGAAAAGTTTTATTTTAGCTCTATATGGAATTGAGCCTTTTCAATTTATTTATTATTATTATTTCCATGCTTATGATATTCCATACCATATGCAGAATTTGTTAATTTTATCATGTTGTATAGACTCGTAATTGTGCCAGTTTGACCATATATATATGTATCAGCAATAGTATTGCTTCTTTTGAATTGCTCCCTTTGACTTGATTTATTTATTTATTAACTTGATACATAATTACTAAGTATTATATAGATCTTAAGTTTAAAAGTTTATGTACATTACTCATGTAATTGTCCTTCAGGCTAAAATGTCTATAATCTAAGTATGCATTTTTGTATTTATGAAAAAACGATGTGCATAGTTTTCTATGTATCTTTTTGGTAACTAATGGGTTAAATGTCTGATTTCATACACACTTAAAATGAAGGTTCATGATTGGTTTCTATTTGACCTATCATTGAACAGATGTCCCTTTAAATGCTTCACACGCTTGCATTACTCCAGCTACGACTACGGCATCAGGCCGAAACATGTTAGCCTATGCTTTCGTGTGAATATTCTTTTTATGTGTTTTGGTACCTCCTTATGCTTTTACCACAAGTGGAATCTAATAAAGACTTTTTGTGCTTTTAAATACCTCGCCTGGGATCAAGTTCTTTACCGTTGTCTATCTGTATGTATATATATATATATATATATATATATATATATATATATATATATATATATATATATATATATATATATATATATACGAATATCTATTTATAAATACTTAGCAGAATATGTTCTATGTGCAGAACATTGGAATGTGAAATAGATAGTTAAAACCATCCTATAATATTAAAGGCCAAGTGTGTTTGTCCGAAGCTGTCATGTGTAGTAGAGACTGCGGGAGGACAAACACACCTTGCCTTTAACAGAGTCTCAGACTGACCTGGCATCTGGGGTGGCGGGGCTGACCATATGTGAGGGGGGCGTGGGCGCGGCGGGCGTGACACGGGCGGTGCGGGTGGGGGGGGTCGGGCAGGGCCATGCAGACATGAGAGAGCTCAAAAGAGGGGGATAGAGAGAGCAAAAGAGAGGGGAGAGCACAAGAAGGGAGATAGAGAGAGCAAAAGAGAGGGAGAGAGACAGCAAAAGAGAGGGGGAACAAGGGGAGAAAGAGCAAAAGAGAGGGAAGAGAGAGCAAAAGAGAGGGGGAGAGTGCAAAAGAGGGGAGAGAGAGACAGAGAGAGAGAGCGCAAAAGGGGGGGGAAGAGAGGGAAGAGAGAGAAAGCAAAAGAGAGGGGGAGAGGGAGCAAAAGAGAGGGGGGAGAGAGAGAGAGCACCAAAGAGAGGGGGGAGTAAGACAGAGAGCAAAAGAGAGGGGAGAGAGAGAGCAAAAGAGGGGGAAGAGAAAGAGCAAAATAGGGGGAGAGAAAGAGCAAAGGAGAGGGGGAGAGGGGGGAAGAGAGCAAAATAGGGCAGAGAGAGAGAGAGCAAAAGAGGGGGGAGAGAGCAAAAGAGGGGAGAGAGAGAGAGAGCAAAAGAGGGGAGAGAGAGAGCAAAAGAGGGGAGAAAGACAGCAAAAGAGAGGGGGAAAGAGAGCAAAAGAAAGGGGAGAGAGAGAGCAAAAGAGGGGGGAGATAGAGCAAAAGAGAGGGAGAGAGACAGCAAAAGAGAGGGGGAAAGAGAGCGCACAAGAGGGAGGAAAAGAGAGGGGGAGAGAGAGCAAAAGAGAGGGGATAGAGAGAGCAAAAGAGAGGAAGAGAGACAGTAAAAGAGGGGGAGAGAGAGAGCAAAAGAGAGGGGGGAGAGCGCAAAAGAGGGGAGGAGAGAGAGCGCAAAAGTGAAGGAGGAAAAGAGAGGGGGGGAAAGAGAGCAAAAGAGGGGGGGGGGAGAGAGAGAGAGGGGAGAGAGAGAGCAAAAGAGAGGGGGCAGAGAGAGCAAAAGAGAGGGGGGATAGAGAGAGAGCAAGGGGCTGAACCCCTCTACTGCAAAAAATGGCCCGTGTACACGGGCTTTAGGACTAGTTATTATATAAATAAATACATATGTACACATATATAGGAAAAGATAAATAGAACAAAGGCAATGAGCTGAACTCAAGGTGTGGGTCGGGCTCAACCGACTTAGCGGTATAATAGCAGTAATACAACAAGCGTGATATATAACGTTCCTTCCCAATGACAACCAACTCTGATCCCAGAAAGCAATTCGGCCCCCTGCTCACCTCCTCCATGTTCAGCTCCAAACTGCCCACTCAAGGGAAAAGCATGGCTCTCCTTCTGGATCCAGTATCCGTTGTCTCTGCACATAGGCTTACAGTAAGGAACTGTTTATCACCTGGGATGGCTGCACATACAGCTCATTCATCGAGCCACTCCGTGAGCAATGCACTCCTGTTCCGGACCGGCCCACCACCACGTGACTGCTGAAGCACCAATATGGTAGAATGCAGTACAATCCAAAATAACACTGAAGGTGCCCGGCTTCCAGGGAATAATGCGAAAGTAATGATGAAATTGCCGGCACAAACTCCACTAAAAAAAACTAGACTTTATTGTAACATAGGTAAAACAGCAGTGGCTAAGTAGCATCCACTTATCCACTGTTGTTTTACCTATGTGACAATAAAATCTAGTTTTTTAGTGACGTTTGTTCTGACATCTTCATCATTTCTTACACTTATAAATATATAGACATTTACATACATACATAGACATCTTTAGAGATTTATATGTATGTATCTCTGTTAAAAGGATAGTAAAGTCCAAATTAAACGTTCATGATTCAGATAGGGCATGTCATTTTAAACAACTTTCTAATTGACTTTTATCATCAAATTTGCTTTATTCTTTTGTTATTCTTAGTTGAAAGCTAATCCTAGGTAGATTCATATGCTAATTTCTAAGCCCTTAAAGACCGCCTATGCATTTGACAGTTTTTCACATCTAGAGGGCGTTAGTTCATGTGTTTCATATAGATAATATTGTGCTCATGCACGTGAAATTATTTAAGTCAGCACTAATTGCCTGAAATGCAAGTCTGTCAAAAGATCTGAGATAAAGAGGCAGTCAGCAGAAGCTTAGGTACAAGGTAATTGCAGAAGTAAAAAGTGTATTTCTATAACAGTCGGCTAGATTAAGAGTTTTGCGTTATGAGCGGCTCGGTGCTAACTTGCAAGTTATTTCCACCGCTCACCTCCCTATAACGCTGCTATTACAGGTTTTCATAAACACGGCGTTAGCAGGCAATATGTGAGCGTAGAGCAAAATTGAGCTCCATACCGCACTTCAATATCAGTGCTGCTTTGAGCTGGTTTTACGTGCTCGTGCACGATTTCCCCAGACATCAATTGGCAGAGCCGGCTTAAAAAAGCCTAACACCTGCAATAAAGGAGCGTAAAGCTCCGTAACGCAGCCCCATTGATTCCTATGGGGAAACAAAAGTTATGTTTACACCTAATACCCTAACATGAACCCCGAGTCTAAACACCCCTAATCTAATATTTAACTAGTGTTTATGATGCGGAACTGCAGTGGTTTAGGAGTTTGTATGTTTATTATAGTGGCAGCGATGTCCAGAGCGGCAGGTTAGGGGTTAATAATTTTATTTTAGTGTTTGCGACACCTACATTATACTTATTAACCCCTAATCTGCTGCCTCCAATGTCGCCGCCACCTTCCTACACCTATTAACCCCTAATCTGCCGCCCCAACGTCGTTGCGACACCTACATTATACTTATTAACCCCTAATCTGCTGCCTCCAATGTCGCCGCCACCTTCCTACACCTATTAACCCCTAATCTGCCGCCCCAACGTCGCCGCCACTATACTAAAGTTATAAACCCCTAAACCTAACCCTAAGTCTAACCCTAACACCCACTAACTTTAATATAATTTAAATAAATCTAAATAAAAATTACTATCATTAACTAAATAATTCCTATTTAAAACTAAATACTTACCTATAAAATAAACCCTAAGCTTGCTACAATATAACTAATAGTTACATTGTATCTATCTTAGGTTTTATTTTTATTTCACAGGTAAGTTTGTATTTATTTTAACTAGGTGGAATAGTTACTAAATAGTTATTAACTATTTACTAACTACCTAGTTAAAATAAATACAAACTTACCTGTTACACTAACACCTAACCCTACACTACAATTAAATAAATTACATTAATTAAATACAATTAACTAATTTCAAAAACAACAAAACACTAAATTACAAAAAATAAAAATAAATTATCAAATATTTAAACTAATTTACACCTAAATTAATAGCCCTATCAAAATAAAAAAGCCCCCCAAAATAAAAATAAACCCTAGCCTAAACTAAACTGCCAATAGCCCTTAAAGGGACAGTCTAGTATAAATTAAACTTTCATTATTCAGTTAGGACTTTTAATTTTAATCAACTTTCCAATTTACTTTTATCATCAAATTTGCTGTTTTTTGAAACAGCCAATAGAATGCGAGCTCAATCCTACTGGCTGATTGGATCATCCAATAGGATTGAAGCTCAATCCTATTGGCTGAGTGCATCAGCCAATAGTATTTTTTACCCTTTAATTCCAATTGGCTGATAGAATTCTATCAGCCAATCAGAATCAAAGGGACGCCATCTTGGATGACATCCCTTAAATGAACCTTCATTCTGGAAGAGCCGTCGATTGAAGAGGATGCTCCACGCCGGATGTCTTGAAGATGGAGCCGCTCCGTGCCGGATGGATGAAGATAGAAGATGCCGTCTGGATGAAGACTTCTGCCTGGTTGTATAAAGACTTCGATCCGCTTGGATGAAGACTTCTGCCGGCTTCGAAGAGGACTTCTGCTGCTTCGTTGAGGATGGATGTCGGGTCTTCAAAAACTTTAAGTGGATCTTTGGGGGTTAGTGTTAGGTTTTTTTAAGGGTTTATTGGGTGGGTTTTATTTTTAGATTAGGGTTTGGGCGGAAAAAGAGCTAAATGCCCTTTTAAGAGCAATGCCAATCCAAATGCCCTTTTCAGGGCAATGGGGAGCTTAGTTTTTTTTAGATAGGATTTTATTTGGGGGGTTGGTTGTGTGGGTGGTGGGTTTTACTGTTGGGGGTTGTTTGTACTAATTTTTACTGGTAAAAGAGCTGATTTCTTTGGGGCAATGCCCTTTTAAGGTCCATCGGTAGTTAATTGTAGGCTAGGGTTTTTTTATTTTGGGGGGGGGGCTTTTTTATTTTGATAGGGCTATTAGATTAGGTGTAATTAGTTTAAATATTTTAAATTTCTTTTTATTTTGTGTTACTTAGTGTTTGTTTGTTTTTGTAATTTAGTTAATTGTATTTAGTTAATGTAATTTATTAAATTGTAGTGTAAGGTTAGGTGTTAGTGTAACTCATGTTAGGTTTTATTTTACAGGTAAATTTGTATTTATTTTAACTAGGTAGCTGGTAAATAGTTAATAACTATTTACTAACTAGTCTACCTAGTTAAAATAAATACAAACTTAGCTATAAAATAAAAATAAAATCTAAGATAGATACAATATAACTATTAGTTACATTGTAGCTAGCTTTAATAGGTAAGTATTTAGTTTTAAATAGGAATTATTTAGGTATTTATTGTAATTTTTATTTAGATTTATTTAATTATATTAAAGTTAGGGGTGTTAGGGTTAGACTTAGGGTTAGGTTTGGGGGTTAATAACTTTAGTATAGTGGCGGCGATGTTAGGGACAGCAGATTAGGGGTTAATAACAGTAATGTAGATTGTGGCGATGTTAGGGACAGCAGATTAGGGGTTAATAATATTTAACTAGTGTTTATGATGCGGAACTGCAGTGGTTTAGGAGTTTGTATGTTTATTATAGTGGCAGCGATGTCCAGAGCGGCAGGTTAGGGGTTAATAATTTTATTTTAGTGTTTGCAATGCGGGAGGGCCTCGGTTTAGGGGTTAATAGGTAGTTTATGGGTGTTACTGTACTTTTTAGCACTTTAGTTATGAGTTTTATGTTACAACGTTGTAGCATAAAACCCATAACTACTGACTTTCAGTTTACGGTATGGATCTTGACGGTATTGGCTGTACCGCTCACTTTTTGGCCTCCCAGGCAAACTCGTAATACCAGCGCAAAGGAAGTCCCATTGAAAAAGGACTTTTGGAAAGCTGCGGTAGTTACGTTGCGTTACGGCCAAAAAAGTGTGCGGTGCAGCTAAACCTGCAAGACTCGTAATACCAGCGGTAGTGAAAAAGAGCCATAACGCTGCTTTTTCACTCATACCGCAAAAATCGTAATCTAGCCGAGTCTTAGTTATGCAAAACTGGGGTGTGGTAAATAAAGGGATTATCTATCTTTTTAAACAATAACATTTTTGGTGTTTACTATCCCTTTAAACCCCTTTGCCTGCCTTTTTTTCTTAAACCTGAGATCTCATATCTTTGAGTCCCTATATTACTTTTTTGTGCATTGTTTTTAAAATATTTTTTATTAGATGTTATTATGAGTGTTACTATACTTTTCAATGTATTTTTGATGTGTTTTGTGACACTTTTTTTTATTTTGTGGAACAGTTAACCACAGCTCTGAGGACGCTCTAACTCTACAAGCTTTAACATGAGTTGCACTTATTGCGCTCAAGCGATCACCTTTACTTTCACCTTGTGATATGATTGATAAACCCGACACGCGCAAACACACGCTATAAACCCCTTATCGCTCACCCGCAAACATTAACTCTACACTCGGAATCTGGCCCTGTATGTGGTGTGCAATTTTGAGTTTAAAGGGACATGAAATTCAAATTAGAGAATACAATTTTAAACAACTTTCAAAATTACTTCTGTTATCAATGTTGCTTCATTCTCTTGATATCCTTTATTGAAGAAGCAGCAATGCCTTACTGGAAGCTAGCTGAACACATCTGATGAGCCAATTACAAGAGACATGTATGTGCTGTCACCAATTAGCAGCTAGCTCCCAGCTCCTGAGCCTACCTAGCTATGCTTTTTAAAAAATGTATACCAAGAGGACAAAGCAAATTAGATAGTAGAAGTAATTTGGAAAATCGTATCAGAATTTTTTTTAGTGTCCCTTAACGTAAGACATTGCTACACTGTTAGCATCAGTAATAGCATTTCACTGTTTATATACAAATAAATATATTATGGACAATCTGATATTTTTCAGGCTACATCCTAATTCTATGTGACACTCTTAGCAGAGGGCTGTAAGGCAGTGATTTTCAACTTTTTTTTGCCGTGGCACACTTTTTTACATTAAAAAATCCTGCGGCACACCACCATCCCAAAATTTTACAAAATCACACATTGTAGCCTAATACAGCATATATATATATATATATATATATATATATATACACACACACATACACGTGCTGTACTGTGCTGTCATGCCATGCCTCCTACAAACTACACGTGACATATTGACATTCATTCACAAACAATCATAATTATTGTCTGTGAATGAATGTCAATATGTCATGGCTGTAAATGATGCCTGCCTGTCTGCCTGATGAGCCTGTCACATCAAAACAAGTAAAATTTAAAAAACATGTCACACTGTTGTCAGTCTGCCGCGGCACACCTGAGGATCTCTCCCGGCACACTGGTTGAAAAACACTGCTGTAAGGTGCCTGGCAGCCAGGATGAGAAACACTGCTCTATGGTAAAACCCTTTAGTCCTGTCACACTGGTTCAGCGTACATCAGGGCTTCCTGGCAACCATGTTGTTTTTTTTTTTAGTGGCTGTTCTAATGCATATAAGTGTGATAAGCTGAGGGACCATGCCTGATGAAGTCCATGTTGTCTGCAGCCTGCCAGATGGTGTGGCCTGGAGAAGGAGTAGGACCTTCTAAATGGCATTTCCTTATCACCCTGTATTTTGTCCTTTGGGTCTGACTTAGTCACCTTACTACCTCCTCCCAATAGTTTGTTCCTTGGTAACTGTTTCTATCTGAGGATATTCATAATTTAAAAATGCAGTCAAGATAGCTTCTCTGATTTTAAGCTTTATCTTTTATTGAGTAAGACATTTTAATTTGTTCTTAATTTGTATTGTACGTTGCATTTTTATACTGAACCGAGAAACTAGTAAACAAACAGCATTTTTCTTTTGCTGGTTGAAATCTGTCCATTCATCATTTATTTTTTTCAAATCGAGAAGAATCAGCAATAATTTGAACAGGTATTTTATGCTATACAGAATGCTTATGATAGATATAATATCATAGATCTGTATTAAACCAGTGGTTCCTAAAGAGAGTGTTGGGATTACTGAGGGGGGCACTGATAGGCATGAGAGATGGAAGGGGGTGTTAGTAGGTAAAGGGGCCTATTTATGAAAGGCCTGTCGGACATGATCCAACATTGCAGATCATGTCCGACAGACATCGCTGACTGCGGAGAGCAATACGCTATCTGCATTCAGCAGTGCAACGCTGCCCCCTGCAGATTTGCGGCCAATCGGCCGCTAGCAGGGGGGTGTCAATCAACCCGATTGTATTAGATCGGGTTGAATTGCGGCGATGTCTGTCCGCCTCCTCAGAGCAGGCGGACAGGTTATGGAGCAGCGGTCTTTAGAGCACTGCTTTATAACTGGTGTTTCTGGCGAGCCTGAAAGCTCACCAGAAACACGGGGCTCCAAGCTTCATATGGAGCTTGATAGATATGCCCCAAAGAGTGAAAGAGGGGCAAGCTTAATGATTATAATTAATTGCACTTTAGTCTAGATCAGTGTTTCTCACCTCCGGTCCTCAAGTAGCCATAAAAGGCCAGATTTTAAGGATATATTTACTAGAGCACAAGTGAAATAATCAGCTAATCAGTAACCATGGTTACTAAGCTGCTGTCACCTATCAGCCAATTACTTTGTCTGTGCTCTACTTGAAGACTGGAGTTGAGAAACACTGGTCTACATATCTAAAAGCGAAGCAACTTTCTAAATAAATCATTACTTGAATGATGTATTCAGAGCAAATATTAGCCTGATAATAACTTGTACATGTATCTGTAAAAATTATATTAGTTGTTTAAATATTGAAAAAATAAAGGTAAAGTTTAATGTCCATAAAACCATGTTTAACATGGATTGGAAAGTCCACACGTATTTAGAAACAAATGAAGGAAAGGAGAGCAAAATAAATAATTGATGAATAATGCAAAGTTGTTTTACTACATGTAATTAAAAAATATATAATATTATCTTGAGGTGTTTAATGTCCCTTTAAGGCTTTTCCTTTTTATGATAACATTTTTATCTTCAACTTATACTCCTTCGAAATGTGATAGATTGCAGCCATTTTGTTTTACTAGTGTGTACATTAGCACGTTTTGTTAACATTAACTGCACAGTTCAGAATAACTGTGTATTATTATTATTATTCTTTCTTTATAAAGCACTAACAAATTTGCAGGAAACATAGAAAAAGGCCTGTCTATGTAGCTTTTCACACAGTCATCCGACAATTTTTTTCTAGTCTTCTGTCACCAGAAATAAACTGTGCAGGTGGTTGCAGGTAGCTGCAGGTGCTGAGGACGCTCCGTGCCTCTGGGAGAGGCCCAAATCAATTTCCAACAGATGCACTGGTTTCCCTTGGCCATATCCAGGCTTGGGAACATGGATTACGATCCAGCATGGGAAGTCCGAGTTGCAGCCTATAAGTGCACGGTGGCTGGTGCACGCCATTTCTACAAAAAACTCCCAGTCGATAAAATATCACTATTTCAAGATAAACCCTCTCTTATATCTAAGGCCTTACACCAGTGATTGTCAACTTCTTTACCTACTACACCCTACACCTAAAGGCCGTCTGTGGAGAGACTCTAAGCTCACCTGCACAAGAGCTGTCTTCTTGATTGAGCATACCTTTACGCCGTCATACAGGTCACAGATCGAGGATCCTGGCACTCACCTGGTTGAGTGCGCGGTGTACTTGGCGGCGGTCTCTCCGCTAGTTGGTGGTGTTGTCTGGGGCATTTGGAGTTCCCGGTGCAGGCGAGGAGGGAGTCTCCCTCTAGGGCTGAGAGCGGAGCGGTGGCGGCTTGGAGACCGACGCAAGGAATCTCGGCCCCCTGGTTGGGCAGACAGCGGAGGTGATCCCGCCCCCTTCAACCCGAGTCATCGAGGGGCGACGCAGTACATCGGCCCTGGTTGTGGTGTGCTTGGTCCCCCCCCTCGCCGAGGACCGGCACCTCTGCTGTGGAGGAGTACCAGGGTTGTTCGCTTGTCAGGCTGCAAGTTCCCCCTTGCAGAGGTTTGTCAGATTGGAAAGCAGTGGGGGTTTGCTGTGAGCGCAGGGCATCGAAGTCTGAACAGACCGGCAAGGCACCTGGGCAGAGTAACAGCGGCAAGGTACTGTACTTTGACATTTCTGAATATATGCTGGCCCGGATTAATTTCTATGGGTACACTGAACGTACATATACAGCCTGCTTAAGTGTCCTAAAGCCTTTCTCATTCGACCTATTGGGCCTTGTGGTTGGAGCCACAGAGTGTTTGGACAGCTTAAGACCGTCTGAAAAGATTGACTGTGAAGGCAGTAAAGACTCTGCTGTAAAAATATCATAATCTGAACTGAATTGCACTAGGAGAAAGTTGAGGACCGTTTATGCATGCATAGTCTGCCTTAACACAGTTCTCTCTATCTAGATGTTTTTTGGTATTATCTATATATTATCTATATATACCCCGTAGCAAGTACAAACCATCTCTTGTCTCAAATTACTGCTTTTGTTTGACTGCAGGCTGAAGGGAGATAATATAAACATAAAAAGGTGATTACAGAAGGGCAATAGTTATTAGAATACAGTGGCTATATGTAACTCTCTCTTAATATCACCAAGGCTTCTATAGGTGTATCCTTGACGAATTAATAACCTTAAATATTAGGCATTGGTCCACATCTTAGCAAATTAAGTTTAGAATTATATATTAGAGTGTTCAGACATACACAAGCTGTATTGGGTATCATCTATTGTGGGGTTCTAGATTGGAAACTGGGTACTCACATTGACACATACTTTTTTTTTTTTTTTTGGCTTCTGTTTCACTTAATTAAAAGGGTTTAGAAGTAAAGGATAATTTTCCCACACCCTGGATTAAATTAAAACATTGAGATTTGAAGATTAACAGCGACTCTTGACTTAAAATATTGTATCACTTTCTGGAGAATAAATTGTAATAATATATACTAAGAGCTAGTACTCAAAGCAGGGCTACACAAAGAGTTTCACTTAAAGACAAGCCACTAAGGTATTGTTAGTTTGTGTGTGTTTTTTTTTTTTTTTTTTTTGCACCATTGTGCCAAATCTTCCAGTTAGATACCTAGCGCTTCTCAGATAAACATTGGTTGTGCTCTATTCATGGATAAGTACATGCAGCAAAGGAGTTCTCCTTCCAATATGCCCCCCAAATCTAGAGAAAAGAAGGGGAGCAGCAGGAACTTGGACTCTAGCGCGGTATCCTCTCTGGATAAGAGTGTCTCCAATCCCTCCCCCAATAATTTGATGGAATTTGCAGCTGAAGTAGCTAAAATATTGACGCCGCAATTTGATTTGATCAAACAGGAGATCAGAAATGAGATATCAAGCCTCACTTTGGAGGTTAGACAGTTTTCATCTAGACTAGATGAAATAGAAAATCGGATCTCAGATTTAGAAGACAGACTTAATGTCAGTGATCCGATAATGGACACGCATAGCAAAGATATTCTCGCGTTGCAAGCCAAAGTGGAAGATCTTGAGGATCGTTCGAGGCGTAATAACCTCAAAGTAATTGGCTTGCCCGAGTCTTCTGAGTTTCAAGATTTGATGAACTTTGTCACTGTCACACTACCACAGGCCCTGCAGATCCCGGCTCCTGCTGCTCCCTTTCTGATTGAAAGGGTTCATAGGATAGGCCAAAGGCGCGAACAGACTGAGGTCTCGAGACCTAGGCCAGTAATCTTTAAATTTGTCAATTTTCAGGACAAATTAACATTTCTCAGGCATTACAGGAAATGTGGTTCTCTCTCTCTGGGCTCACACAAACTATTATTGTTTCAGGATTTCTCTGCAGAAACGTTAACCAAAAGAAGAGATATGTCCTTTTTCTATGGGAGGCTACAGAAAGAGAACTACAATATTAGGTTAATTTACCCAGCAAAGCTAATAGTGCAGAAAGACGGCAGTACACACACTCTTAACAATGTCATGGAGGCCGAGACCTTTTGTAGGGAGGCAGGGGTCCCATGAGTAGGTCTTGAACACAATGGGAAGAAGGTTTTTGTTCATAGAATCTGAATATTTTTATTATTTAAGAGTTAATGGAATGAGTAGTATGGTTCTGGAGTTTAAGAATAGGATAGTTGTAGAAATGGTATTTTTTATGTTGGTCTCGGGGTCTGTGTGGGTGCGGGTCGTGTCCAATTGTTGTGTGTTTTTTTTTTGTTTTTGTTTTTTTTCTCTCTCCCTCTCTGCTTCCTCTCTCTCTCCCCCCTACTCCCTCGCTTATCTCCCTCCCCCTCCCTGGGTTTTGGTCATGGTCCATTGTGGGGATGGGTCTCCATTGCTTTAGGAAGAAAAATGCTGTGAATCCTTTTTTCCCACCATGATTGATATTAGATCAGTAAGATGAATAGTACCGATGATGATGAATAGTACTGATGATGTTTAATCTTAGCTTCTTGTCTTGGAATATAGGGGGCATCAATTCACCTATTAAAAGAAAAACTGTAATAAAACATTTGGGTAAATTCAATCCGGATATAGTCTTTCTACAAGAATTGCATCTTGAAGCTAGTGAAATACCTAAACTTAAATCTAAGTGGGTGGGAGAAGTGGTGGCAGCGCCATTTACTTCCAGAAAGAGGGGGGTGGCAATATTATTGAGTCGTAAGCTAGAATACAGGATAGGTAATGTTGAACGTGACTCTGAAGGGAGATTTTTAATAATGGAGTTGGAAATTAAAGGCATTAAATATACACTTTGTAATATATATGGCCCTAATCAAGTTGACCAAACTTTTTGGTCCGTTCTATTGGTAAAATTACACAGCTTCATAGGAGCGAATTTAATTATCGCAGGTGATCTTAACTTACTAGCAGATCCCTTTCTGGATAACTCTAATAATAAGATGATAAACAGCAGAGGTAAAAAAATGAGAATATTTCAGAGATTATGTTCTCATCTGGGGATGGTTGATTTATGGCGAGTTCAGAATCCGGATGTGCGTTCTTATACGTGCATTTCGCATGCGCAGCGATCTTTTTCCAGACTAGACTATTTTTTGATTTCAGAAACCATGCTAACGCAGAGCTGGACCACCAGAATTGAAGACATAGCTATTTCGGACCATGCGGTTATTGTATTGGGGCTTAGGGCCGCAGGAGGACGGCCTGGTCAGAACTACATTTCTTTCCCTAGATATCTGAGTAATAATATTAAATTTCAGAATTTTCTTCGATTGAAATGGGCTGAATATCTCAATAATAATCATAATTATATAGATAAGACTGAGATATTCTGGGAGGCTTCTAAAGCCGTTCTACGCGGAGAGATTAAGTCCTATACACTTTACCTGTCAAAAAGTAGTAGTATAGGGGCTAGACAATTAGCTAACCGCGTGAAGAATACATATAGAGCGTATATTACTAGGCACACGAAAGAGTGCTGGGATGCCTATGTCACAGCGAAGACACTCCGGGATTTATTCCTGAAACAGGTTAGTGCCCAGGAAGAACTCAGAATGAAAGCAAGGTATGGAGGGTTCACGGGTAGATCAGCAAAGTTTCTAGCAAGGTTAACTAAATCTTCTCCGAGATACGCAATTACCGCTATTAAACAAGGAACCTTGAGATACACAAGTCATACTGATATAGAAAAAGTATTCTTTGACTTTTTCCAGGATCTATATACTCAAGAGCCTATTAATCTACAGAAAAAAGAGACATTTTGGGGGAAGATTAAAACCCCACGTATATCTATAGAAGCTAAAGATGCCATCAATGCTCCTATAACGGAAGAAGAAATAGTGTGGGCAATTAAAAACGCGAAACCTAATAAAGCAGCTGGTCCAGATGCCCTACCTATAGAATACTATAGAATCCTCCAACCCCAGGTGCTTCCTATATTAGTCAAGTTATTTAATTCTTATTTTTCCGAGAATACGAGATGTTCCACATCCTTCACAGCTGCAAATATCTCACTGATCCTTAAAAAGGGGAAAGACCCTGAATTACCAAGTTCCTATAGACCTATTTCGGTTTTAAATACCGACTACAAGTTGCTTGCGTCTATCATAGCCCTACGATTGAAACCTTATATGGGCGATTTAATTCATGAGAATCAGTCTGGCTTTATGCATGGTCGTAAGTCGACAAGGAATATAAGGAAATTATTAATCCTGATTGAATCTTTTTGGAATATATATAAAACTAAGGAATCTTATGGAAGCATTGACAAGGCTATTTTGACAGTTGACGCAGAAAAGGCTTTCGACAGGGTCAGTTGGGATCATTTGTTTTCTACATTGGACGAATTTGGGTTTTCGGGTCCTTTTAACAATTATATACGTTTAATCTACAGTACCCCCTCCTCTGCGGTAATTATTAATAATACCTCTACTCAGCGATTCAATTTATTCAGAGGGACTAGACAGGGCTGCCCACTTTCCCCCTTCTTGTTTAATCTCAGTATAGAACCACTGGCTATTCTAATACGGCAAGAACTAGAGGGTATTTCATTAGCGCGCGAGAAGTTGATTCTTCTTCTCTACGCAGATGATCTCCTTCTATTCCTATCTAATCTTGCAGTGTCATTACCTATCCTACAGAGTATCACCCAAGAGTTCGGGGAAATCTCAGGGTTTAAGATTAATACATCTAAATCTGAGCTTATGTGGATAGATAAAAATCCCGCACTGCAGCTGAATCACCCTTTTAGGGAAGTCCCGCAGATTACATATTTGGGTTTACGACTATCTAGGAACCCGGAGGAATGGTATGGACTAAATTATAGGTCAGTATTGGACTCCTGTAAGAGTAAACTAGATGAATGGACTAGGCTTCCTATTTCACTAACAGCCCGGGTGACGCTGATTAAAACAATCATCTTTCCAAAGCTCCTCTATATTATGCAAAACATTCCATGGTTCCTACATAAGAGAGACATTACTATATATAATAAGGCCTGTTCCAAATTTTTATGGAATGGCAAAAGACCGCGGATTGCTGTAGGTAGGCTTATGAACTCTAAGACATCAGCAGGTTTGGCACTCCCCGATATTCAGACATATAACCTGGTCATAATAGCTAGATTCGCATTTGATTGGCTGACTGGGAAGGAGCAAATCACGTCATTTATGTGGGAATCACAGCTCGTGGCCCCATTTAAATTGAAAGCTCTGTTACACTGTCCACTCACCTCACTTCCTTCTAATATATTTTACTTAGACACCCTGAAAAACGTCATTATTGCCTGGCAAAGACTATGCGCAGAAATGGGCAACTCACCCTATGTTTCACAATATCTACCTATAGCGGGGAACCCAGAATTTAGTCCTGGCCTCTTGAATCGGATATTCATAGACTGGGAATCTAAAGGCCTCCAAACCTTATGTCAGATGCGGGACACGGGAGGGCATACATTATTATTCCAAGAAATTGTATCTCGGTTTGATATAGGGCCACGGGAGTTCTATGCCTACCTCCAAGTTAGACACTTTCTCCAAGAGATAATCACGAAATATGGGAATGATTGGTCCCTGGGTGAGCTGCAGTCTAGGATTTCAATGTACGCCGCAGGAATATATGCAATTTCCCCTTTATATTTACTATTAAAGCAGAAATCATCAAAAGCGCAAGTAGACGAGATGGTTGGTAGATGGGCTAACCTATTCTCGGATTTAGATGAGCAGAGTATTATAGAGAGCTTTAAAATAACGCAACAGCCCTGGGTCCCGACATCTTGGAGAGAGTCCCAGATAAAAATCGGGTTACAGAGATATCTTACCCCTGCGGTGTTAGCTAAATGGTATAAAATAAAAGCTCTTTGCCCTAGATGTTCAAATACTGGTGCTGATCTCTTCCATTGTTTATGGAGTTGCCCTAAGGTATTGCAATATTGGGGGAAAATCATATTTTGGATGACAGTTGTTTTGAAGGTGGATTATAAAATATCCCCAATCGAGATCTTTTTTCTGGTAAAATATCGGCATACAATTAAGAATCATAACTTGATAAATACTATCATACTAACTGCACGGAGTCTTATTTTTAAGACATGGAAAGCAGCTGCTTTACCTACAATGGCACAATTTAAAAGGGCTTTGACTGATCATTTCATAATAGAACAAATTAACTTACCCTACCCACAAGAAAAACATCTAGTAGTATTCTTCAAGAAATGGGAGATATTTTTAAGATCATTACCCTTATTGCATCAAAAAAAATTAATTAAACCTTTTAGTAATTCGGAATATTTACAGGTGAACATCTTGGCAGGTCACTTCCCTGGCGAATGGGCAATGGACACTGAGTGAGTGCTTGGGGGTGGGGTGGGGATGGGGGTGGGGGGTAGAGAGGAGCGTCTCCCGTTTCCCTTTTTTTTTTTTTTTTTTTTTTTTTTTTGTTATTGTTTTGTGTGTTGGGTTGGGGGATTTGACTTTCTGGCTATATTGTATATTTGGTCACCGTGCATATAATGTGGGGATAGAAGACGAGATAATCACTGAGTCGAAGAAAGCATAACTAGTTTACCCAGGGCTAGTTGGTTATACTACACAATTTCAGCCAACTCTTAATGTTCACTTTAATAGAGGGTAATAAGAACTGTTTTGAATTAGCCACGGACACTATTGGCTCTTTGGTTAGGTTTTTAGTTGTTGTTGATATCTAATGATGTATGGATTTGTGTATAATCACTGTTTTTTACTACTTTTAGGTTAAGAAAGAAGGTAATTTGTTTAGTGTAAATGTTTTCTCATATTTTAATACACGGACATATATGTTTCTATATAGTGGGGTTTTTTTACACAGCACTTTATTCATTTCTCCCCCACTAAGGACTTATGATGAATATGTTTTTCTTTGGTTCACAAAATGTATAGCCTATGATGTACGATATTAACTTGATTATTGTATGTATGTTTTTGTTTTTGCTTTTTTCTTTTGTCACCGTATTTGGACAAAGTATTTGTTTGTAATTATGCGGAAACTTAATAAAAAGAGATTATAAAAAAAAAAAAAAAAAAAGAAATAAACTGTGCAATATGCACTGTTTGCATAGCTTTTCTACAGAGAAAATGTTTGTTACTCATATTTTCAGTTAGGTGTGGATACAACAGACAAAATTGGCTATTTCAAATAAGAAATAAAGTAGTGGTTTGCAACCCAGCTGTGTGACTGTTGCTCTTGATTGGCTCGGTGTCTGTATCTGCTCAGCACCAGCAGTTCTCTGTGGCTACCAAACAGAACTTTAACCCCTTAAGCCAACTGGCCATAGGTACTACGTCACACAGTACTTTGCTAAGCCGTACATCCAACATTCTGGCTTATTCTGCGGTCCCTGCAGTCAGCTTTCACAGCAGGGACCGCAGCTGGGGTCAGAGGGCATCAGCCTTCATATGGTAAGGGAGCACTAATCATTCACTTTTACCATATGAAGCCAGATCGTCATCATTACAGTCTGTGTCACAGTCTGTAACAATCTTGCAGTGGAGGGAAGGAGGGTAGTCCATCATTTTGGTCAGGTCCCTACACTGCAGAAATGAGAGAGGGAGGGATGGCTCCCTAAACTACCATAAAGTGGGATCGGTTGGTGGCTGCCAGTGGGAGGGTTAGAATGCTGTTTGGGAGGGAACAAGGAAGGATACAGAATATAAAAAAATACCTTAAAGAAAAAGCCTGGCTTTTAAAGAAAAAGTATGACTGGCTGCCATTGGTGGAGACCGGGGGAAGGGGGGTTAGAAAGCTGTTTGGGAGGGATCAGGCGTCCCTAAACTACAGCATTTTTTTCTCTTTACAGAAAACTGTTTAACCCCTTTGCTGCCAGGAATTTCAGAAGTGGACTGTGCAGCTGCAATTAGCTTCCTTCTATATACCAAAAAGCAATGAAATCTGGACAAAGGGGATCCCAGAGAAGCTTTTGTGTTATGACAGCACAAGTTGTGTATACATTATTTCAGTGAGAAACCCAAAGTTTGTGAAAAATTAAAAAAAAAATTATATGATAGCATTTGCAGCCAAATGATGGCATGAAATATATAAAAATGGGTATATATCAATATCTTGGGTTGCCTACTTTAAAAATAAATCTACGTAGTTTTGACAGGTAAATCAAATAAAACAAAGGCTCTAGTGATAGAAAAAAAAGGACATTTTCCAGTACTTTGAGTAAGTTTTTCTCTAAAATCTCTGGCAGTGAAAGGGTTAACTATGTGTTTATCCCCCTTTGCATGGGTTAAAGGGACATGAAACCCATTTTTTTCCTTTCAGAATTCAGATAGATCATATGATCTAATCTGTTTTATTCTTTTGTTATCCTCTGTTGAAGGAGCAGTAATGCTTTACTGGGAGCTAGCTGAAAGGTAAGGTCAAGAGACATATATGTGCAGCCATCAATCAGCAGCTTCTGGACCTACCTAGGTATACTTTTAAACAAAGGAAACAAAGAGAACAAAACAAATTAGACAATAGAAATACATTGTACAGTTATTTAAAACTGCATACTCTATCTGGATCATGAAAGAAAAAAAAAATGGGTTTCCTGTCCATTTAAGCACACAGCGTTGCTGGTGATGAAATGTCCCTTTAATATGTATTTTTATATATGAAAATATACATATAGTATCTCTCTCTCACATACACACACTGTTGTAGTATTTGTTAGTATACTGTACCAGAAGAAATCTGAAAGCCCTACTGTATAGGCAGAACATGTTTAACTTCTCTAGAAAATACACAGCAGTCTCTGCACAGACACATGCTTCATATTTATACAGCTGTTCAAACATGCATTGGTGTGTAAAGTGATACCAGCCCTTTTACTACCAGATAGGTCTGCTGTTACATATCACTGAAAGAGTTAATACCAAAGTCAAGTTGTACTAGAACACTTAAAGGGACAGTCAAAACGAAAATGCCTTTACTACCCATTCCCTAGCTTTGCACAACTAACATTTATATTAATATACTTTATAACTTTTAAACCTCTACATTTCTGCCTGTTTCTAAGCCACTACAGACAGCCTCTTATCACATGCTTTTGTATTAGCTTTTCACAGCTAAAGACTACTAATCCATATAGGCCATATAGATAACATTGTGCTCTCTCCCGTGGAGTTGTGCATGACATGCAAGTAAATAGATAATAAATAGTCATGTGATCAGGGGGCTGTCAAAAGAGGCTTAGATACAAGGTAATCACAGAGGTAAAAAGTTTATTAATGTAACTGTGTTGGTTATGCAAACATAGCAAAAAACCTTATAACCAGCGTAGCCACTACAGACAGCCTCTTATCACATGTTTTTTATTAGCTTTTCCCAAAAGGAGACTGCTAATTCATGTGGGCCATATAGATAACATTGTGCTCACGCCAGTAGAGTTGTTGCTGACACTGCAATAATTGGCTAAAATGCAAGTCAACAGATAAATAAATAGCTAAATGCTTAGATACAAGGTAATCACAGAGGTAAAAAGTGTATTAATATAACTGTATTAGTTATGCAAAACTGGGGTATGGGTAGTAAAGGGATTATCTACCTTTTTAAACAATAAACATTTTGGAGTTGACTGTCCCTTTAACATTGTCAGCGCTGCAGGCTACAGGGATATAAAAGGACATTTCCTATGCACATTGGTGTATTTCAAATTCAATTTAAAACCAGTTTCACAATTTGAAAACATTTAAAGGGACACTAAAGTCAAAATTAAACTTTCCTGATTCAGCTAGAGCATGCAATAGAGCAATTATATTTGCTTTTTTTTGGTAACCTTTGTTGAAAAGCATACCTAGGTAGGCTGAAGAGCACCAATGCACTACTGGGAGCAAGCTTATTGATAACTGCACATATATGGCTCTTGTCATTGTCTCACCCACTGTGCTCAGCTAGCTCCCAGTGCATTGCTGCTCCTTTAACAATACTTTAAAGGGACAGTCAACACCAGAATTTTTGTTGTTTAAAAAGATAGATAATCCCTTTATTACCCATTCCCCAGTTTTGCAAAACCAACACTGTTATATTAATACACTTTTTACTTCTGTGACTAACTTGTATCTAAGCATCTTCTGACCGCCCCTAATCACATGACTTTTAGTTATTATCTATTGACTGGCATTTTAGACAATTAGTGCAGTGTCTGCCACTAGCCACGGGCGTGATCACAATTCTATCTATATGGCCTACATGAGCTTGCTCTCCCCTGCTGTGAAAAGTAAATAAAATAGAGGCAGCCTTCAAGGGCTTAGAAATTATCATATGAGCCTCCCTAGGTTTAGCTTTCAACTAGAATACCAAGAGAACAAAGCAAAATTGTTGATAAAATTAAATTGGAAAGTTGTTTAAAATGACATGCCCTATTTGAAAAATGAAAGTTTTTTTTGGACTTGACTGTCCCTTTAAGTTATCACAGGTTTTGTGCACATGCATATATATGACTCACACAGCTAATGTTTCCAAATGCATTTCAAAATTACTTTTATCTAAGATCCCCTCTGCTATGCCAATCAACCACAAATAAGTCTGTAGCATCACACAGAGACATAGGTGTGTTTGCATTAGAAGCAGTTTGTAATGGTCTTTTAACCCTTTTGTTTGAGTAGCAGATAAAAAGAACTTTGTTTTGGTGCTGACAATGGGGCTAGCCATACTCGAGAGATAATGGAATTCAAAAAGCCTCACTTTAATCCTTTCTTTCTGGACACCAGTGGGTGTTCCTGCAGTTAACAGATGTAGCTGTATGGAGTGGCCCAATATATGTATCTCACACCGCACGTGGGGATCACCACACACACTCAAAATATAATAGAAAACACGTTGGCAAAATAAGGTTTTTTAAAAGTCTGTAAATAGTCACATGACCTTTGTCTCACTGGTTAGAATGCCATTTGTCTTGGCAATCCTGTAGATGTAAACAAGGTGTTATTCCTGAGCTTTCCAGTGCATTCTTGTGAGGTAAGTCAGCATGACAATAAATAAATACAACCAGGCCCTCAAAAAAAAAAAAAAAAAAAAATCAGCTAGCACTTCTGCTAGAAGACAACACTGTATATCCACTACCACCACCACACTTTAATTTACTTCTAAGTATTTTTACCATCTAAATTCAGAAACATGATCTCTGCAGTGAAGCAATGAATGCTTATAACACTTTTATTTGCACAGAACCCGCTCTGCCTGTTAATTCTAAACTCTTTCGTCAGGTATTGCTTCAGTGTCAAAAACTATTTGCTCCAACAGTTTTCTTTTTTGAGGGAAACAATACATTGCTACAGAATGTGGTTTATGTTTTACAGATTAAATAAATAGTACACATTAAAAGCGTATTTTCATGTGTCCTCTTCCTGCAAAAAGTTATAACTGAGTGTTTAAAGGGACATTATACACTCATTTTTTCTTTGCATAAATGTTTTGTAGATAATCTATTTATATAGCCCATAAAGTTTTTTTTTTTAATTAATGTATAGTTTTGCTTATTTTTAAATAACATTGCTCTGATTTTCAGACTCCTAACCAAGCCCCAAAGTTTTATGTGAATACGCTCGACTACCTACTCCAGCTTGCTCCTGTTTGTGTAAAGGGTCTTTTCATATGCAAAAGAAGGGGGAGGGGGGGAGTGTCTTATTTCCCACTTGCAGTTGGCTTTCCAGCTACCTTTTCAACAGAGGTAAACTGACAGCTTCTAAGTAAGTTTTTAAACAGTTTTATACTGGATTTTTATATCAGTATCTGTGCATATTATTCTTTATAGTAGTGTCTATTACATGCAGTTATATGAAAATGAGTGTATACTGTCCCTTTTAAGTTCAGTAGTTTCAATGTAACTTGGGAAGTGACAGGCTTAGAGGGGGTTTTCGGATCCAATCACAGGCTTCCTCAGGCTGTCCAATCACATGCTGGGTTACATCCCAGCTCCAGGGCTCTCCAGACATTCCTGGTGTTCCGCTTTTTGAGATGGAGGATTCTTGTGTCTGCTGAAACTTTCCTCTGTGCTCTGGATGTATTGTGGAGTTTGCTGTGACATCCTGTTTCTTGTTACTGTGTTCAATTTGTGTCAGGAAATACAAGGATTAAGCTGCTGTGCTGGCAGAATGAGATTATTTAAAGCTGCTTACAGTCTATGGGAGAATGAGCTGTAAAGGCATTTCTTGTAATCAGACTCTGGTGAATTTGCTGGCTTGCTCCAAGGACTGAATTTCAGTGTATTTTGTAAATACCTCTTACATGCTAAGTGGAATGTTTCCACACCCTTTGTACCAGCTACCTAAAGGATTTCAGATGGGAAAAGATGGTTTCCATAATGTGGGGACCCTGGCTCTGCGTCGGATTGCATTGCACCCCCTTCCTCGTGTCCGTGGGCACAGCACCCTTTTGCCTTCCATGCTGATGTTTGGAGTTATTGTGGCATCCAGTGGTTTGCTTCTCATGATTGAAAGAGGCATTCTGGCAGAAGTGAAAACTCCTCCTCCACGCAGTGACCTGGCATGGCGCTCTCTGGGCAGAGGGGTGACCAGGGAAATTAAAGAGGGAGACTTGGATTTCCAGGTTTTACAAGACATCAGGAACAGGACTATAAGTAGTGTCTGTGGGCAGAAAAACATGCCACAGAATGTGTGGGAACTCACAACTTCCCAGCGAAAGACAGTTCTTAAACATATTCTTGTCAATGACAAATACAAATTTCTTTACTGTTATGTCCCTAAAGTGGCTTGCTCAAACTGGAAAAGAGTGCTTAAAGTGATGGATGGGACCTTGGAAAGTGTTGGTGCAAAAATAAAAATGGATCATAAGAACGATCTAGTTTTCCTGGCTGATTTAAATCCAGACGAGATCAAATATAGACTAAAATACTACTTCAAGTTCATGTTTGTTCGAGACCCAATGGAGAGAATGCTCTCTGCTTACAGGAATAAATTTGGTGAAATTAAGGAGTATCAGCAGAAATATGGCATGGAAATAGTTAAAAGGTACAGGAAGCAGCCAGGGGACTCCAGAGGAGATGACGTAACTTTTTCTGAATTTCTCCGCTATTTGTTGGATGAAGACGTGGAAAAGATGAATGAACATTGGATGCCTATTTACAACCTCTGCCAGCCTTGCGCAGTTAGATATGATTTCATTGGGTCATACGAAAGGCTCAGGGAGGATGCCAATCACATCCTAGAAACTATCAATGCCCCATCTTTTATACAATTTCCAGACAGGCAGTCATGGTATAAACCAGTTACTAAAGAGACGCTTCATTACTTCTTGTGTAATACTCCAAAGGGGCTAATCCGAGAACTGTTACCAAAGTATATACTGGATTTTTCACTGTTTGCATATTCACTACCAAATGTCACTATTGAATACTGCAGAAAATAGTGTTAGTAATAATGATCTGATCCCTGAGGTTTTGTGTGTGTATGTGAAAAACACCTAAGTAATTCAATAAATATAAATATATATATATATATATATATCATATAAAATATATGAATAATACATTGTAGTGTTTTTATGTATTAATGAAGAAGGTACTTCAAGTTAGTACAATAACATATGGCTGTCTGTTTCAATACTCAGATACGTTGTATCTGAATTACTGGGTTAAAGGGACAGTCTACTCCAAAAATTTTAATAAGATAGATAATGCCTTTAATACATATTCTCCAGCTTTGCTCAATCAACTTTCTTATATTAATATACCTTATAACCTTTAAATCTCTAAATTTCTGCTACTACAGACCGCATTTTATTGCTTTTCACAGCAAGACAATGCTAGTTTACTTCACATGTGCCATATAGGTAACATTGTGCTTACTCACGTGGAGTTATTCATAAGTCAGCACTAATTGGCTAAAATGCAAGTTTGTAAGTAGTACAGAGATAAGGGGGCAATCTTCAGAGGCTTAGTTACAAGGTAATCACAGAGGTTAAAAGCATATTAATATAACCATGTTGGTTATGCAAAACTGTGGAATGGTATCTTTTTAAACAATAACAATTTTGGAGTAGACTGTCCCTTTAAGTGTGAAAGTCTAATACTAGTGATAGACTGACTCTAAGCCAATGTAATTTCATTTCTTAATCTTTGACCAAAGAGACTTGATTACTGTTGCAAAAGCATAACACCTTGGCTGCAGGGTCCTGCAAGCAGTGTGTGGCACTACGTTCCCCTATTTTCCTGTTGTATATCCGCAGTGCTCATAGTGCATTTGTAAGAGCCACGCAATGTGTTTTCCAGCCACGACAGATGCTGCAACAGGTCTGTTCATGTTTAGGATGTTTGAAGATATTTCTGAAATATTTTAAATTGTTCTTAACCATTCACATGCCAGAAAGGGAGAACTAAAAGTAGACCTGCAACTATAAACTTCAGGGGTCAAGAATGTGTAACCCATAACAGAGTTGCTTGACCTTTTTATTTTGCTCAGGGGCAAGCATTTCTTACCTATGGGACTATTCTGCTCCAGAGCATAAGCACAAATATACAGTATGTGTATGTGTGTGTGTATATGTGTATGTATATATATATATATATATATATATATATATATATATATATATATATATATATATATATATATATATATATATATATATATATATATATTGATCAGTATTGCTTCAGACCTGAGGAAGAGAGGAAAACTCTTGAAAGCTTGTCTTTGAAATATTATGTTAGTCCAATAAAAAAAGTTTGTTTTTGAGCATTATATATATATATATATATATATATATATATATATATATATATATATATAAAATGTGTCCCACTTTATATAGCTCACGCTTTGTTTTACATCTGAAACAGAATTAAAGTATTTTTTCATTAAACCAGTTTGATTGCTTATTGTTTAATGAAACCTTTTATTCTATATAAAAATGTGTGTGTGTGTAAAATAAATATAATATATATATATATACTGTATTTACATACATATACTCAAAGTATATAAGCCATTAATATATTTCATATTCCTAGTTCTTGTTAATTTATTATGATTATGTCATAGATATGTTGGTACTCGGTATTAGAAACTGGCAACTTAAAACATTTACATTTTTTATATGAACTATCGCTGTCTCCAGTGCATATGCTAACTAATGTAGTTACAACAAGAAGAAGTGTAATATGCATCTATACAGCAGACGGCTGTGTGTTCAGACTCGACAGCTTTCCCTGTGTAGTGGCAGTATAAACATCATATCTGGTAATTGTTAAGAGACCAAACTATAATGTACATCAGTGCATTTCAGTTTTGAAGAGAAGCATTTTTGCAATGTTTGTATTAGCAAACATAATTATATTAAAATCCTATCATTGTTTCAAATGAAAGGGGCATAATACTGCAACATCTGAGCATTTTCCCCTCAGCTGGTTTAGCCCCCTCAAATTAAAATTTTTAAACAAACTTCATTCAGTTGGTTAGATCTTTGTTAGATCAGGTTTGATGAATTGTTGTTTTCGTTCGATATAGTATACAAGCAGCAATTATTTGGAGGCGGGGCTAACCCGTCATCAGCCCCACTTTTCAAAAAATTTGACAACCTTTTATTTAATTTGATAGCTTTTTGTTAGATCAGGTATGGTCAGCTATATGGTTTTTTTTTAGATCTAACATAATTACTGAGTTATTAGGTATTAATTTAAGGGGGGGGGGTGGCTCCCACAAATCAAAATTTCAGTCAAAAAATAATTCAGGCTAATAGATATTTGTTAGATCAGTTTAATTAAAGTGTTTAACATGTTAGATCTAACTTGCAAAAGGTGGTATTAATAATCATATCATGTGAGCTTCTATATATTTAGTATAGGCTGTTCACTCCCATAATAAAAATTGGACAAAAAGTTATATGATTGGATAGATAGATGTTTGTTCAGTCCGTTCTTTTGTTAGACCCAATATAAATATAGAGATATTAGGTATTAAATTAGGAAAATAGCCCTCCACTTAAAAATTGCAGGCAATTTTTTTTTCAGGCTAATAGATCTTTGTTAGATCAAGTGTTTATTATGTTAGATCTAACAAGCAAAAGTTGGTATTAACAATTATTTAGTGGGGGGGGGGCTAACCTTGTATCAGCCCCCCTTAAAAAATTGGACAAAACGTATGATCAGTCAGTTGTTTTGTTAGGTCTAACATATATACAGAGATATTAGGGTCAGATTACAAGCAATATTTGCGCTCTGTGTAATACAGCACACGCTTATGTTCAGAACCTTATATATTTATGTGTTAATATGCAAATATACATAGTTTAACACATAAATATATATTTATTTAAGCATATACATATATATTTACTGGGAACACACAGTTCCCATAGACCGCAATATAAAGGCACTTTACAGTGCTGTTTTTTTTTTCTAACACCCCACTCCCGCCAACTTTACCCCCAAAATACTGCCTAGTGCAGTTAATATATTCAAAAAAATAAATATGCTGCTATCTTTATTTTTTAATAAAATACACTACACTGTATTTTGGGTGCATTTGGGGCAGACTTATAAAATTAACCAGAGATCTGATCTCTGGTTAATTTTATAAGCGCTAATTGTTACCGTGAGCTCGCGGTAGCAAAGCCATAACCAACCACTTGTAATGTCTGGTCACTTATCGTGCACTGAAGCTACCATGATATGATTATTAATACCACCTTTTGTAAGTTAGATCTAACATTTTAAACACTTGTACTAAACTGATCTAATAAATATCTATCAGCCCAAATTAATTTTTTTTTGTCTGAGATTTTGATTTGGGGGGACCCCCCCCCCCCCCGCAAAATGTAGTATATAATATATTTGTAATTATGTTAGATCTAACAAATCAACTGACTGAGCATACCTGATCTAACAAATATCTATTAAATTAAATAACTTTTTAACCAATTTTTGTTAAGGGGGCTAATGACAGGTTAGCCCCCTACAAATAATTGTTAATACCAGCTTTAGCTTGTTAGATCTAACGTAATAAACACTTGATCAAAGGGGTGGGAGTGTCTGCTTTCCCAGTCCCTTCGACTGGGTGTCCCAGCCTAACCTCATCAACAGTGCTAAATTGGGAGCTTCTAAGTAAGTTTTTTAAAAGGTTTTATACTGGATTTTTATATCAGTATCTGAGCATATTCTTCTTTATAGTAGGGTCTAGTACATGCAGTTATATGAAAATTGGTGTAATTAAGTAATTGCCAATGTAATACACACCAGTTCTCTGAGCATGTGTGGTATTTGAATATAGGTGCACTAAGCATATGGAGGTATGCTCTGTGCACAGCAATAGTGATTTGTTTTATTAGAAGCATTTATTCCAATACAAATGTATTTTTAAAAAAAGCTTATTTCTAAAAAAAAAAATGCCATTATGTATATTTCAATATTGACTACATTGTCCAAATAGCATCTAATTTTACGTTCTACCTTATGTTAACAACTTTCATACACTATTGCTACTCATTTAGTATATTATCACATATTCTATAGATTATTACTTTTTTTTCTTGTTTTTTTTTCTCAGCTGTTTTCCTAAAATCTGGTTAATGATCAGATTTTATGTATAAAAAAAACTTCATTTTTTTTTTAACGTGCAGTGCTGTTATGTTTTTGCAGTGTTTGAGCATTGCCTTGTTTATTAATTTGTGTAATAAAAAATTATTGCCCAATGTTGACAACACTAAGTTCACATGCAAAAAATACATTTAGATACTTTTCCTTTCTGTAATATATGTCCATTTTTTTTAACTCTCCCGAGAGTTTGGATTAGATATACCATACGTAAAGGGACATTTAATATGATTAGTACTATATGCAACATTATTTTTGTATATTTACATTTTTACATATATGTATATTTCCAGTCTGGTATCTCTGCTGACTCCTTTGTTTTGTGTTCACATCTCAGGTCATATGCCAATCACAGGCTATGCCAATCACAGGGTATACGGCTCAGGTCATTTACTTGAATAGGAACACAACCATTTTAATAAAGTCATGTCTTGTTTTTTTAATATTAATTTCCCTAAATAGGTATTGATACTTTCTACAGTACTCTTATTTGGGAATATAAAAAAATTGTACTAAAACATCTATTCTATATACACACACAGTATTGCCTTTATGTAGAAGGGATTTAGGGCTTGATTATCTAAAGTTTGCCAGTAAAGACGAGGTTTTTCACACCGTCCCACTCAGGAGGTACCCTTGCATAGCTGCCAACTGTCCCGTTTTTCCTGGGACAATCCATTTTTTTTTTTGGCTTCCTGTCCCATTACAGTTCAGCCTGTATTTAGTTTAAAAATATTGTGTGCACTACAGTACTCCCACCACTGAGATCACTGTGGCTTTCGATTTTACTCTATGATTACTCAATGCTTGCTGTATGTAAGTTGTTTTTTTCTGGAACTTTATCTGTGATCTTCTGTTGAACTGTGTAAAACAGGTGTTAGGTAAGGAGGAGCCATGTGATACATAATATCAAGGTAGAAGACAGTCTAGTCAAAATGAAACTCTCATGATTCAGATAGGGCGTGCAATTTTAAACAACTTTCCAATTTACTTTTATAATTAAATTGGCTTTGTTCTCTTGGTATTCTTTGTTGAAAGCTAGGTAGGCTCATATGTTAATTTCTAAGCCATCGAAGGCTGCCTCTGATCTCTGCATTTTGACAATTGTTTTACAGCTAGACAGTGCTAGTTCATGTGTGTCATACAGATAACATTGTGCTCACTCCCATGGAGTTACCTAGGAGTCAGCACTGATTGGCTAAAATGCATGCCTGTCAAAATAACTGAAATAAGGGGCAGTCTGCAGAGGCTTAGATACAAGGTAATCACAGAGGTAAAAAGGATATTAATATAACCATGTTGGTTATGCAAAACTCGAGAATGGCTAATAAAGGTATTATCTATCTTTTTAAACAATAAAAATGCTGCAGTAGCCTGTCCCTTTAAGATATCAGGTTCTTTTTGTGCTGGAACTGGAATTCAGAGAACATAAAAAAAATCCTGATTTGCTGGGGCATTTCTGCACTATTGGGAGATAGCTGAGCACATCTAGTGGTCAATGACAAATGCGTGTCGCCACCAATCGCCAGTGATGCATTACTGCTTTTGAGGATATGTACATATTCTTTTCATCCCTAAATGGGTGTGGCTCTGCTGCAGAGTGTCCCTGGAAATTTTGCTGGGTAGAGAGAAGTTAGCAGTGAGCAGGGGGCGCACTTTAAAAATTAAATCCTGCCTCAAAAGCAAATCACTTTCCGGTGCTTTCTGCCTATAGATTCTAACAATTGCCTCTATTTTTGTATGCATGTGTTTTTTTATTATGGTACCACCTTTTAGTTAGCAAGCAAAAGCAGTGAGAATTATGCTGGGATTTGAGATCCAATTTCATACACGGCTAGTTTTATGATAAACCAACAATTATGCTTTGTATTTTGTACTATAAGCAGAGGCCTAACTAGAAACTTTAGTGAATTTGATACATATGCATGTTTAAAAAAAAAATAAAAAAAATAACTGTTATAGGTATTACTCAATATCCAATAAATCTTAAAGGGGACATTAAACCTATATATTTTTTTCTTTATTGAAAAAAAGAAAACTTTCCAATTAAAATGCAAGATATAATTTAAATAGAGGGACATCCATCTACCCCTTAGCATATTATTTCAGCATTGTAAATAAATGGACATAACCCTTCTGCAGCAGAAGGGTAACTCTGTGCAGATCTTGCTTGGAAACGTACAGGAGATGGGCTTGTGGGGGTCTGAGGCTGAGTTTTTGACAACTGATCCCAGCTGTACTTGCTTTAAATCCCCTCTTGGTCACCGCTATATATACATATAGCAAAGATGCCACATTAGAGAATTATATTATGAGTCTAAAAGGGTCAATAATAGACTGTATACTTTACTATATTTAAAGTGGGAAAACCTAAAATTAAATTTTAATCTTTGCTACTAACATGGAAAGCTAAATAAGTGGTTGTTTTTGTTCATTATTAATCATATTTAACTGTTTAAATAATGTTTTTATCAGCATGCATATGTGCTGACATTATTTAGCAAAATACTGCAATAATCTACACTGACTGTATACCACTGTGCCTACAGATAATTAAATGATAGCATTTGCTGTAATTCTAAACCACTGGCAATGAAGGAGCTGACTGGAATAATTACCATGAAAATACCTCATTACTGCAGGGCTACTCTTAAAATACAGTTCAGACTAATTTGCTAGGATTGTGTCACATGACTTTTTTTTTTTATCAGATTAGTTTGCCACAATATTCCTGCTGGAAGTTAAAAGGATTGTGTGAGTTGCTGTTCTTGAGGTGCTAACTCATTCATGATCAAATCAAAACAAGACTACAACTCTTAATGCTATGCAGATTAGGACATACACGTTGGCCATACAGAATAATAGTCAATTAGAGAGTGCCTTGGGGGGTGGGATTCATATTTCCTGAAGTGATTTTATACAGTACATCATCATGGGCATGAAACAGTGGGAGTATTTATGTCCTGGACAGAGCTGTCCAATGCAGCATATGTGCTCTTAGACAGCTGTGTACTTTGCCTAATTGAACATTAGACATTGTGATTGGTCCTGCTGCTGCTATGTAAAAATAAAATCCTTGCAAATTCAGGGACACTGAACCCAATTTTCCCCCCTGTGATTCAGATAGAGTATGCAATTTTAAGCAACTTTCTAATTTACTCCTATTATCAATTTTTCTTCGTTCTCTTGCTATCTTTATTTGAAAAAGAAGGCATCTAAGCTTTTTTTGGGTTCAGTACTCTGGACAGCACTTTTTTATTGGTGGATGAATTTATCCACCAATCAGCAAGAACAACCCAGGTTGTTCACCAAAAATGGGCAGCATCTAAACTTACATTCTTGCATTTCAAATAAAGATGACAAGAAAATAAAGAAAATTTGATAATAGGAGTACATAAGAAAGTTGCTTAAAATGTCATGCTCTATCTGAATCATGAAAAAAAAATTGGATTCAGTGTCCCTTTAAGTTATGGAGGTATCACAATCATGATTCCACCTCTATAGATCTAGCGGAATCTATTGGCACTCTACAAATAACTGATAATATTAATAATCTATGACTGGTCCCTAAAAAGTCTAGGACAACACATCAAAGAAGCTGCAATATCGCTTTTATTAAATACTTGAAGAGACATGAAGCCGAAACTTTTTCTTTCGTTATTCAGAGCAATTTTCAAATTTGCTTCATTCTCTTGGTATCCTTTGTTGAAGGAGCAACAATGCACTACTGGAAACTAGCTGAACACATTGGGTGGACCAATGACATGAGACAAATATGTGCAGCCACCAATCAGCAGCTAACTCCCAGTAGTGCATTGCTGCTAGTATCAATTTTAGCTATACATATTTTATTTCATCACTATATTATTGTATACCAGATTTTCAAAGTTTTTGTGCAACACCTGATACAGTGTAAAATAACTGGAAGATTTGATTTGATTTCATACAATTTCCATTGTCTAGACTGACACACTTACAGTCTAGGCCAAAATAAACTTTCATGATTCAGATAGAGCATGTAATTTTAAACAATTTTCCAATTTACTTTTATCACCAATTTTGCTTTGTTCTCTTGGTATTCTTAGTTGAAAGCTTAACCTAGGAGGTTCATATGCTAATTTCTTAGACCTTGAAGCCCACCTCTTTCAGATTGCATTTTAACAGTTTTTCACCACTAGAGGGTGTTAGTTCACGTATTTCATATAGATAACACTGTGCTCGTGCACGAGAAGTTATCTGGGAGCAGGCACTGATTGGCTAGACTGCAAGTCTGTCAAAAGAACTGAAAAAGGGGGCAGTTTGCAGAGGCTTAGATACAAGATAATCACAGAGGTTAAAAGTATATTATTATAAATGTGTTAGTTATGCAAAACTGGGAAATGGGTAATAAAGGGATTAGCTATCTTTTAAAACAATAACAATTCTGGTGTAGACTGTCCCTTTAATAATATTTCTGCCCATCTATTTGCTACATTTTCCTCTATAGACAATGCATATATGCCATAATAGTTGAAAAAGGACATGCTCTAATTTGGTAGAGCATATAATTTTAAGACTAGCAACCATGGCCCCCGGGCAAAAGTTATGCAGCCCCCCCCCTTTGCTCCACCTACCACATTCTACACCCCTCCCCCACAATTGTGTTATTACTGTATAAAGAGAGCAATGTTCCCTCTATTTTTTTTTACTTTTTTTGGAGCAATGTGCGCAAATATTTTGATCTGTGCAATTTTTGTCCAAGGGACTAAAATATTTGTGCACTATTCCCCCCTCTATTTTTGGGTATGTGTCAACTAGTTTTTTTTTTTATTTATAAATTTTCCTTTTTTAATAATCATAAATTACAATACAAGTACATAGACATATAGCTATCAAAAATCAAATACAGTTTAAACACAAAGGCATATGGATGTCAATAATCATCAATCATAATACAGATGCGCCACCATGTGGCTATAAATAAATCCATTGAACTATATAGACATGCGGGTATCATTAATAAAGAATTGTATAGTATATATAGGCAGCAGAATACAACAAACAGCAATAACAAAACCCCAATATTTCGCCTAGGGTTTAGAAAAAAAACCAACACGTTTTTTAGCTTTTTTTAAAGAGCAAAAAAGTGTGTCAGTTTGCTCTAAAAATAACTGGCAAGACGAATGGCTGTATTAATTTATAAAGCACGGACCTCATACTCCTGAAACAAAGTCAGAAATAGTATGTCTATTATTGTAATTAACTAATTTTTCTTTTTCAGAGGGTGCACTATTCTTGAGTGTAGTCAAACTTGAAAATATTGTAAAAGTAGTAACATAAACAGACATACTCTCTTTCACTCACACACCCAGATACGCTCTCTCACACACAGAGATACACACATATACACTCTCACACACAGAGATACACATACTCTCTCACACACACACATATACACTCTTTTACACAGAGATACACACAAATAAATACACACAAATAACCTCTCACACACAGAGATACATATACTCTCTCTCACACACACACAAATACTCTCTCACACACAGAGATACACACAGAGATACATATACTCTCTCTCACACACACACAAATACTCTCTCACACACAGATACACACACACACAAATACTCTCACACACACAGAGATACACATACTCTCTCTCACACACACACAAATACTCTCTCACACACAGAGATACACACATATATACTCACACACAGAGATACACATACTCTCTCACACATGCACACAAATACTCTCTCACACACAGAGATACACACATATATACTCACACACAGAGATAAACACAAATAACCTCTCACACACAGAGATACATATACTCTCTCACACACACACAAATACTCTCTCACACACAGAGATACACAAATACAGGGAGTGCAGAATTATTAGGCAAATGAGTATTTTGACCACATCATCCTCTTTATGCATGTTGTCTTACTCCAAGCTGTATAGGCTTGAAAGCCTACTACCAATTAAGCATATTAGGTGATGTGCATCTCTGTAATGAGAAGGGGTGTGGTCTAATGACATCAACACCCTATATCAGGTGTGCATAATTATTAGGCAACTTCCTTTCCTTTGGCAAAATGGGTCAAAAGAAGGACTTGACAGGCTCAGAAAAGTCAAAAATAGTGAGATATTTTGCAGAGGGATGCAGCACTCTTAAAATTGCAAAGCTTCTGAAGCGTAATCATCGAACAATCAAGCGTTTCATTCAAAATAGTCCACAGGGTCGCAAGAAGCGTGTGGAAAAACCAAGGCGCAAAATAACTGCCCATGAACTGAGAAAAGTCAAGCGTGCAGCTGCCAAGATGCCACTAGCCACCAGTTTGGCCATATTTCAGAGCTGCAACATCACTCGAGTGCCCAAAAGCACAAGGTGTGCAATACTCAGAGACATGGCCAAGGTAAGAAAGGCTGAAAGACGACCACCACTGAACAAGACACACAAGCTGAAACGTCAAGACTGGGCCAAGAAATATCTCAAGACTGATTTTTCTAAGGTTTTATGGACTGATGAAATGAGAGTGAGTCTTGATGGGCCAGATGGATGGGCCAGTGGCTGGATTGGTAAAGGGCAGAGAGCCCCAGTCCGACTCAGACGCCAGCAAGGTGGAGGTGGAGTACTGGTTTGGGCTGGTATCATCAAAGATGAGCTTGTGGGGCCTTTTCGGGTTGAGGATGGAGTCAAGCTCAACTCCCAGTCCTATTGCCAGTTTCTGGAAGACACCTTCTTCAAGCAGTGGTACAGGAAGAAGTCTGCATCCTTCAAGAAAAACATGATTTTCATGCAGGACAATGCTCCATCACACGCGTACAAGTACTCCACAGCGTGGCTGGCAAGAAAGGGTATAAAAGAAGAAAATCTAATGACATGGCCTCCTTGTTCACCTGATCTGAACCCCATTGAGAACCTGTGGTCCATCATCAAATGTGAGATTTACAAGGAGGGAAAACAGTACACCTCTCTGAACAGTGTCTGGGAGGCTGTGGTTGCTGCTGCACGCAATGTTGATGGTGAACAGATCAAAACACTGACAGAATCCATGGATGGCAGGCTTTTGAGTGTCCTTGCAAAGAAAGGTGGCTATATTGGTCACTGATTTGTTTTTGTTTTGTTTTTGAATGTCAGAAATGTATATTTGTGAATGTTGAGATGTTATATTGGTTTCACTGGTAAAAATAAATAATTGAAATGGGTATATATTTGTTTTTTGTTAAGTTGCCTAATAATTATGCACAGTAATAGTCACCTGCACACACAGATATCCCCCTAAAATAGCTATAACTAAAAACAAACTAAAAACTACTTCCTAAACTATTCAGCTTTGATATTAATGAGTTTTTTGGGTTCATTGAGAACATGGTTGTTGTTCAATAATAAAATTAATCCTCAAAAATACAACTTGCCTAATAATTCTGCACTCCCTGTATATACTCACACACAGAGATACACATACTCTCTTACATACACACTCTCTCTCACACACAGAGATACACACACATACACTCACACACAGAGATACAGATACTCTCACACACACACAAATACGCTCTCACACACAGAGATACACACATATACACTCACACACAGAGATACACATACTCTCTTACACACACACAAATACACCCTCAGACATACAGATACACACATATACACTCACACACAGAGATACACATACTCTCTATTAGACACACACATACTCTCTCACACACAGAGATACACACATATACACTCACACACAGAGATACACATACTCTCTATTAGACACACACATACTCTCTCACACACAGATATACACACATATACACACACACAGAGATACACATACTCTCTTACATACACACACAAATACTCTCTCACACACAGAGATACACACACATACACTCACACACAGAGATACACATACTCTCTATTAGACACACACATACTCTCTCACACACAGAGATACACACATATACACTCACACACAGAGATACACATACTCTCTATTAGACACACACATACTCTCTCACACACAGAGATACACACATATACACTCACACACAGAGATACACATACTCTCTATTAGACACACACATACTCTCTCACACACAGATATACACACATATACACACACACAGAGATACACATACTCTCTTACATACACACACAAATACTCTCTCACACACAGAGATACACACACATACACTCACACACAGAGATACACATACTCTCTATTAGACACACACATACTCTCTCACACACAGAGATACACACACATATACACTCACACACAGAGATACACATACTCTCTATTAGACACACACATACTCTCTCACACACAGAGATACACACACATATACACTCACACACAGAGATACACATACTCTCTTACATACACACACAAATACTCTCTCACACACAGAGATACACATATATACACTCACACACAGAGATACACACATATACACTCACACACAGAAATACACATACTGAGGCCCATTTATCAAGCTCCGGATGGAGCTTGAGGGCTCGTGTTTCTGGCGAGTCTTCAGACTCCCCAGAAACACAAGTTATGGAGCAGCCGTCTAAAGACCGCTGCTCCATAACCCTGTCCGCCTGCTCTAATAAGGCGGACAGGAATCGCCACAATTCAACCCGATCGAGTACGATCGGGTTGATTGACACCTCCCTGCTGCAGGGGGCGGTGTTGCACCAGCAGCTCTTGTGAGCTGGTGGTGCAATGCTGAATACGGAGAGCGTATTGCTCTCCGCATTCAGCGATGTCTTTCGGACCTGATCCGCACTGTCGGATCAGGTCTGACAGACATTTGGTAAATCGGCCTCACTCTCTCACACACACACAAATACTCTCTCACACACAGAGATACACATACTCTCTCACACACACACAAATACACCCTCAGACACACAGATACACACAAATACACTCTCACACACAGAGATACACATAATCTCACACACAAATACACCCTCAGACACACAGATACACACAAATACACTCTCACACACAGAGATACACACACACAAATACACCCTCAGACACACAGATACACATAAATACACTCACACACACAGATACACATAATCTCTCACACTCACACATACACAAATATTCTCTCACACACAGAGATACACACATATACACTCAAACACAGAGATACACATACTCTCTCACACACACACAAATACACTCTTTTAAACAGAGATACACCAGTGATGTGCAGTCACTAGAGGCAGGTGAGGCAGTGCTTCACCTCTCATATGGGCAAACATATATATTTTTTTATTGGCTTTTAAAAAAAAAATTGTAATTTTTTTTCCCAGCATTTTTTTTTCTCACAGCTATATGTTGTGCAATGAAGAGGCACAAGCAGGTCTGCCCACCATTACACAACATGCTGCGCCATCTACTGGATGCAAGTGATTAAGATCATTGCATGGCCCATTAACTGCTTATTTGAGGCAGTCCTATTTGGGCTGAACCAATACAGCGAGAGGCATTAGTAAGTGGAACATAGGGTTGGGGCTGGATGTTAAATCATATAAAACAAAACAAAAACGGAAAAAAACAACTTTGATATATTTTGTTGCTGTCCTGTGAACCTGCTAGCTTTGCTAAAGTGAAAAAGAGAGTTCTGTTCTTCCCCTCTAAGTGCAGTGGAATGTGCCACTGTCACTTCCTGAATCCTTACAGAGCAGGAAAAGAGGCACAGAGAGCAGTGTTTCACCCACATCTTATTAAAGTAAGATTTTACTGAAAAGGGTTCTGTTAGTGAAAATGATAATTTAATGAATGTGGTTTAGTGTTTTTTTTAGTCTTTTATAGCAGGGTCGTTTTTGTATTTTGTTTACTCAAACTTTACAACCACTAACTTAGCAGCTTGCCTCTGTACTTCACACTAAATTATAGACTAATATTATGAACTCTCTGTAGCTCTGCTGTTTTATTACTTAAAATACAGTGGTCCCTCTCTCCCCCCCTTGTGTGTGTGTCTCTCTCTATATATCTAGCCATCTCTCTCCTTATGTGTTGTTCTCCCCCATGGTCTCTTTCTCTCTCTGTCTCTCTTCCTCCTCCTCTGACTCTCATCCCTTATGTAATGAAATAATCTATAATTTGCAGCATTAAAGTAAAAAGTATGTTTTAAACATATTTTAATGGGCATGGATTTCTAGATCTCATAATCAGAGCAAGCATTGTGTTATCTGGCAAGAGTTTCTGTTACAATCCTTTTAGACTAAAATCAGATGTTTACTAAGTTGACCAGTTTTCCAAGACACCATTTAAAGGGACATGAAACCCATATGCTAATTTAAATAACTTTCCAATTTACATCTAATATCTAATTTTCTTCATTCTTTTGATGTCCTTTGTTGAAAATCATATCTAAATATGCTCAGTAGCTGCTGATTGGTGGCTGCACATAGATACCTCATGTGATTGGCTCACCCATGTGCATTGCTATTTCTTCAACAAAGGATATCTAAAGAATGAAGGCGTATCCTGCCACTGCCTCACCAGCCTCTGACGTCACTGCACGTCACTGAGATACACACAAATAACCTCACACACAGAGATACACATACTCTCTCTCTCACACACACAAATACTCTCTCACACACAGAGATACACACATATACACTCACACACAGAGATACACACATATACACTCACACACAGAGATACACACAAATAACCTCACACACAGAGATACACATACTCTCTCTCTCTCACACACACAAATACTCTCTCACACACAGAGATACACATATACACTCACACACAGATATACACACATATACACTCACACACAGAGATACACACAAATAACCTCACACACAGAGATACACATACTCTCTCTCTCACACACACAAATACTCCCTCACACACAGAGATACACACATATACACTCACACACAGAGATACACACATATACACTCACACACAGAGATACACACAAATAACCTCACACACAGAGATACACATACTCTCTCTCACACGCACACAAATACTCTCTCACACACAGAGATACACACATATACACTCACACACAGAGATACACATACTCTCTCTCACACACACACAAATACTCTCTCACACACAGAGATACACACATATACACACACACACAGAGATACACATACTCTCTCTCACACACACACAAATACTCTCTCACACACAGAGATACACACATATACACTCACACACAGAGATACACATACTCTCTCTCACACACACACAAATACTCTCTCACACACAGAGATACACACATATACACACACACAGAGATACACATACTCTCTCTCACACGCACACAAATACTCTCTCACACACAGAGATACACACAAATAACCTCACACACAGAGATACACATACTCTCTCTCACACACACACAAATACTCCCTCACACACAGAGATACACAGATATACACTCACACACAGAGATACACACATATACACTCACACACAGAGATACACACAAATAACCTCACACACAGAGATACACATACTCTCTCTCACACGCACACAAATACTCTCTCACACAGAGAGATACACACATATACACTCACACACAGAGATACACACATATACACTCACACACAGAGATACACATACTCTCACACACACACAAATACTCTCTCACACACAGAGATACACACATATACACTCACACACAGAGATACACACAAATAACCTCACACACAGAGATACGCATACTCTCTCACACACACACAAATATACTCTCAGACACACAGATACACACAAATACACTCTCACACACAGAGATACACACATATACACTCTCACACACAGAGATACACACATATACACTCTCACACACAGAGATACACACATATACACTCACACACAGAGATACACACAAATAACCTCACACACAGAGATACACATACTCTCTCACACACACACAAATACTCTCTCACACACAGAGATACACACATATACACTCACACACAGAGATACACATACTCTCTCACACACACACAAATACACTCTCAGACACACAGATACACACAAATACACTCTCACACACAGAGATACACATAATCTCTCACACACACAAATATAAACTCACACACAGATACACACACCCTTGTTCTCAAACACACAGATATTCACTCTCTCTCTTACACACGCTGATACACGCTCTCCCTCATGCACAGGTACATTTGCACACACATATACACTCTCTCTAGAGTTGCCCCCTCAGCCATGTTTTCCTGGACAATTATGAGTTACACATGCTGCAGGGTATGCAGGAAGGAACATGAATAGTGCTGTCCAGGATCACTATTTGTGTGGTGTCCAGGGGTGCAATTCATGTTCCCCTCTGCACACCCTGCACCATGTGTAACTCATAAGTGTCCAAGAAAACACGGCCAAGGTGGCAACCCTAACTCTCTCACACAGTCTCCCTCGCTCAAACAGATATACACTCGCAGATACACTTTCTATCACACACACAAATATGCACTCTCACACACGCCCTTGCTCTCAAACACACGGATATACAATCTCTCTCACACACACTCCGATACACACTCTCCCACAGGCCAGATTTTCATTATACCCGAATCATTGCACAGGTGAAGTAATCAGCTGATCAGTAACACCATGGTTACTAACCTGCTCTCACCCATCAGCTGATTATTTCACCTGTGCACTGGTTCAGCTATAATGAAAACCTGGGCTGTTGGGGGTTACTTGAGGACCGCAGTTGAGAAAAAATGATCGAAGCCTCTGTATAATGCCCCCTTATTTCAGTTCTTTTAAAAGACTTGCATTATAGCCAATTTTTGCTAACTCATATATAACTCAATGGGAGTGAGCACAATGTTATCTATATGTAAGGTGACCATTTTTTTCAAATTTAAAACCAGGACATTTAAAATAGCTCAGCCAGCATAATAAGTAAAAGTCGCTGTCGTAGAATACAAGTTGAAAAAAATATTGCGGAGTATGAAAGAATACAATAAAATTTACTTCTTTTATTTATATTATGAAAGTAATTTTGCGAGAAAAAACAAACTGATATGGATAGATTAGTACATAATTGTATACTTATGATTTTGAGATCCAAGTAATAAAGAAACAAGTGTAGCAGTAAAACAAAAGTTTTTTTTTAAAAATGGTACAAAAGTACTTAATCTACATTCCTAATTAGGAAGTGGATTGATTTTAATGATAATTTGTTTTCCTGGATGTTTTAATAAAATTCCATGCAAGTTTGGTTAAAATTGTATTTAGTAATTAGCAAACATTTCAAAGTTTCAACATCTAATTGAGTTTTATCACTGAACCACATATTGTTCATCAAAGAAAAAAGACGTTCGGCAGGTGCATTTCAATCCATCTGTTCGATACTGGTACAGAATTTTGTCTCCAGTGAGTCATTTTTTAATCTGTAGTGTATCGCAGGACAAAGCAGGTTTCATCAAACAGTTTATCTAATTGATTTCAGAGAAATACTGAAGAATGTAATCACTGAAAACTTGAATGTTGTCATGGGTGAGTTTAGTGTTTAACAAAACTCAATTGAATTTTTTTGGTATGCTTAATAGGTCCTTCCCATTCCTATAGATATTGAATACATGTCATAAGCAGTGCCGTCTTTAATATTGACTGGACCCTGGGCAAACATTTTCTTGGCCCCCCCACTCCATGCAATTTCACTCTCCACCCCAACAGCCCAAAAAACAACAAAATCAATTTATTTTATAATTTTTTTTATTATTAGCCCAGCAGTGGATCATCCACTGCTGGGCTAATCACTAAAAAATGAAATAAATTGCAATATGTGAAACTGGACCTAAGCAGTACTAATAAGTAAATAAATATATACATTCCTCCACTGTGGATTAATTTAATATGCTTTTGAATGTGACTCTGGTGTGAGGTTAGCTGGTTAAAGAGATTTAGGGCAGCCAACAAGAGCAAAGCAAGGTAAAGACTGAGGAGGAAGCATGGAGGTGCAGACAAATATAAATTTACTGACTGGAACAGCAGAACTACTATGGGAAGCTGTAAAATCTTAAACAGAGAGAAAAAAAAACTATAAAAATAAACCTTACCTTAATATGTGAAGTATCAGCATGACACTATACATCAGCCACAGCAGCACATGCCACTTCTTTGCTAGGAACAAGTTCCCTCTCACCCTGCACTAGATGATGCTGCATGGGTGAGGGGCGTGTGTGCACTCACTTATTCTTCCCACTGACACCTTTCTACAAAGCACTGTTCCCCTAACAAACTTCAGTTAGTTGATCTTAAGGACACAGCAGAAAGAGCAGGGCTAAGGGAACCAGCAGACTGGATGCTGTCTGTCCAAGGCTGCATGGATACAGTGTGAGACAAGTCACACAGCCTCAAGACTGAAGAGAGCAGTGTGTTCAGCTGTACAGACGCTCAAATCTTCACATGCCTGCTGCATGCACCTACAGTTAGCCCTACCCAGAAAAAATCCCCACCACCAGAGCAGTTACCTGGTAACAGTGGTAACCCAAGCAAGACCTTTTCTGATGCAGTGGGATTGACTGGATACCGAGTTAGGGCTTAGCATTCTGTGCTGCACAGTGCACACCTAAAACAACACATGGCACTAGCTTGACATGTCAGATGACACCTGCATGGTCTGTCACAGTTTCTCACAAATAAATATAAGCAGAGAACTTTTGACTGTGACAGTATTAGGACTAACTGTGTGTGTTAGGACTGACGGTGTGTGTGTCCCATGTCACAAGACATCAACAGTCAGGCATGTACCAACATTTTTTTTATTTTTTTTAAGACTCTTGGGCCCCTCAACAAAGACTGGGCCCTGGGCAGCTGCCCCTTTTGCCCTGTGTTAAAGACGGCCCTGGTCATAAGATTCTACCACTTTTTCCTTTAAAATAGTAGGTTATAATATGCCTTCTTCCTCAAGCTGCTTCAAATTTTGCAGCACCTATAACGGCAAGAAAACGTTTGCTTTTCTGTCAGCTAATTTTGTTTTTAAGACACTGTAAATATTGCTTGTTTCTATAATAGAAATCTCCTGTCCTTCTATTTTCAAAATAGTATTGTGGAAGATTGATGACACGTTATGCAAAAAGTAAAGTCAAGACTTTGTCTCTGAATTGTCAAAATAATGTGATAATTGTGGGGCTCCTCTAGTTTGAGGCAAAATATGATTTTAAGGCAGAATATATTTGTAAGACGTGCAGCCATTGTGTGTAGTATTCGATGTCGACAAATTCACAAAATTCTTTCAGTTCATTGACGTGCACTGTATATATATATATATATATATATATATATATATATATATATATATATATATATATATATATATATGAGTATGAATAAATCTTGGTGATGAAAGTTTGCACATCAATTGGTACACAGTCGGCTGCAGTTTGTATAGCATTGTTGAAAATATGAGCGGCACAACCAATTCCCACAAGCTCCCACAAATTTGATTTCAGCTTGGTAAAAATTTTATTTTTCCCACTTCTTCGCATTCCTCCAAAGTTAGTATTGGTGTTGTCAGCACAAAATCCAAGAACCTTGCTATCTAAACGATACTTTTTTTAACACTTCCAAAATATAATCAGTAACTATGTCGCCTGGCAAATCTCTTACTTCCAAAATTTTGACGTGTATTCCAGACTGGTATGAAAAATATCTTATTATTATGGGAATCAACTTTACTTCCTTGTGGTTTGATGCATCCGAATACATAGAAATAAAATTTGCAGCATCTAAATCCCCCCCATAGGTAACTATTGCCTCGCATTTTGTTCTAAAACATGTAAACTTGGCATTAAAACATGTTTTAATCAGTTTGCAGGTACAATCCATTGATCAAATGAGTTGTTATGCATCACTGTGTGGTACGCCCATAAACCTTCAGCTGCAGCTAGTTTTCATTCAGCATCTTCAAATAGGTTTTTTTTTTTAAAATATGATGTCACACTCATACTTGCAATTGCTGCAGACACTTCCTGTTTATGTTTGACTGTTTGTATGTGGTTTTCAATGTTGGTTTTTCCACTGTTTTCAATAGAAAATACACTTCTGCATTTTACACATTCCACCTCACTATTGTCATTATTAGTACTTGTTTTGATGAATGTATATTTCGATTTTAACTCGTTATTGAAGACACACTTTCGTCGTCGGATGTCGGTCTTGGTCCGAGGAGACAAAGCCACCGGTCCAGGATCGAGGGGGGGAGATGCTGGTCCTTGTCCAAAGGGATGAAGGCATCAATCCTGATCCAAGGGGGCAAAATCATTGGGTCCTGGTGAAGCAGCGAGGTGTGCCGTGAAAACGGTGGAGCGAAAAGCTTGAGTAATCGAGAGAGTTCGGAGCTCTGAGGGCCAGTGTCATGGTCCTAAGACGCCAGATCACTGGTGCCTGTCCTGTGCTGCAGGGGGCCTTTTATAGTCCGAAGCTAACACTGAATTGGTCCATTTTGGCGGGCTCTGTGTGATGACGTCATCATCGAGTTCTCACAGTCGGGCTGTATGTAATACGCGGAAGTATTATCGAAGAGTCACTACAATGTAGTGAGAGTGCGTGTGCTGAATGCCGAGTATTGACGAGATCCAATGATGAGAACCGTTGTGTAAAATAAATAAAATTAAGATAAATTAATAAAATTAATTTAAAGCTGGTTTATCAAGGATTGATGTTCTCAATCTTGATAAATTAATATTTCTCTTACTTGGTGTATTCAGTCCACGGATTCATCCTTACTAGTGGGATATTCTCAATCCCTATAGGAAGTGGCAAAGAGAGCACACAGCAAAGCTGTCCATATAGCTCCCTTCAGGCTCCGCCCCCCAGTCATTCTCTTTGCCACTCTAACAAGTAGCATCTCCACGGGAGGGTAAAGAGTATGTGGTGTTAGATTTGTAGTTTTTATTTCTTCAATCAAGAGTTTGTTATTTTAAAATAGTGCCGGTTTGTACTATTTACTCTGAGGCAGAAAGCGATGAAGATTTCTGCTGAGAGGAAAAAGATTTTAGCATGTTGTAACTAAAATCCATTGCTGTTCCCACACAGGACTGTTGAGTACCAGAGAACTTCAGTTGGGGGGAACAGTTTGCAGGCTTATACTGCTTAAGGTATGTTCAGTCATTTTTTCTAACAAGACCTGGTAGTGCTAGAAGACTGACAGATATCCCATGAGGGAAGGTAAGCCATTTTCTGAGACACAGTATAGAATGATGGCTTCAGTTAAGGGCTTTAATACTGACAGACACTGTGATGGGCTAAATCGATTACTTTATTAAGGTAATCTTATATTTATTAAGCGTTTTTAAACGTTGAAAACACTTTTTGGGGACTTTTTTTACGCCTGGCATTTTATAAGACAGCTAATCTGACTCAGAAAGGCCCCATAACTCTGGAGTGAGAAGGAGGGGGCCTCATTTTCGTGCCTCAATTGTGCAGTTGATTTGCAACACAGCTCCATGCAGCTTCATGTGCAGAGCCTTTAGAGTACAGGAGGACTTCAGGGAGGCTTAATTTACACCTGCAATTAACCCTAAAGGAAGGTAAAGCCACAGCAAAGACTGTTGCATAGTACTGTAGTGGGTTAAACCGGGTATTTACTTCATTTTGCTCTGGTTTGGGCATTAAGGGGTTAAACGATTTGAAAACTTGTGTGCAATCATTTCAAGGCATTAGGATCATGTGGTGAAAATTTCATTAAGATCGGATGTTTTTTGATGATTTGGTAAAAAAGTGTGTGCCTTTTTATTATTTAAAGAAACAGTAACGTTTTTTCAAAAAGTATTTTTTTCAATATTTTAGTGTTGTCTGAGTCTGTCAAACATGTTTGAGCCTTCAGATAGACCTTGTTCTTTATGTTCAAAAGCCATGGCTGTACCCCCATTGCATTTATGTTTAAAGTGTGCAAAAACATCTAAGCATTTTAAAGATCATCCAGTGACAATTAAAAATGCTGCCCAAGATGATTCCTTAACGGAGGGTAATGAGGATAGTCCTTCTTCCTCCCCCCATGTGTCTACACCAGTTACGCCGGCACAAGCGATGCCTAGTACCTCTAGTGCATTGGCCCCTATTACTATACAGCAATTAGCAGCAGTAATGGATAATTCCCTTGCAGCATTTTTATCCAAACTGCCAGTTTTTCCAAGAAAGCGCGATAGCTCAGTTTTAAATACAGAGGATGAGCAATCTGAAGCTTTGGATAATTTATCTGTAGTACCCTCACAAAACTCAGAGGTAGCAGTGAGGGAAGGGCTGTCTGAGGGAGAAATTTCCTTAGCGTTTAAATTTAAGCTGGAACACCTCCGCGTCCTGCTTAAGGAGGTTTTAGCTACGCTGGATGATTGTGACCCCATGGTGGTCCCTGAAAAATTGTGTAAAATGGACAGATATTTAGAGGTCCCTGTATACACTGAGGCATTTCCGATCCCAAAGAGGGTGGCGGATATTGTGACTAGGGAGTGGGAGAGACCAGGTGTACACTTTGTTCCCCCACCTATCTTAAAGAAAATGTTCCCCATAAACGACCCTAGGCGGGACGCGTGGCAGACGGTCCCTAAGGTAGAGGGGGCTGTTTCAACACTGGCTAAGCGTACAACTATACCAATAGAGCACAGTTGTGCTTTCAAAGATCCTATGGATAAAAAATTTAAAGGATTGCTGAAGAAAATTTTTGTCCAGCAAGGTTTTCTGCTTCAACCAATTGCCTGCATTATCCCGGTAACTACTGCTGCGGCTTTTTGGTTCGAGGCCCTGGAGGAGTCGCTCCAGAGGGAGACTTCATACGATGAGGTCATGGATAGAATTCATGCTTTAAAGCTGGCTAATTCTTTTATCACTGATGCCGCTTTCCAATTAGCTAAACTATCGGCGAAAAACTCAGGTTTTGCTATCATGGCGCGACGAGCGCTTTGGCTCAAATTGTGGTCGGCGGATGTGTCGTCCAAAACAAAACTGTTAAATATTCCCTTTAAGGGGAAAACCCTTTTCGGCCCAGAGCTGAAAGAAATTATTTCAGATATCACTGGAGGCAAGGGCCATGCCCTTCCACAAGATAGGCCGTTTAAGGCCAAAAACAAGGCTAATTTTCGCTCCTTTCGCAACTTCAGGAGCGGACCTGCTGCAACCTCTGCTGCTGCAAAGCAAGATAACGCTTCCCAGCCCAAGGCAACCTGGAAACCCTTGCAGGGCTGGAATAAGGGTAAACAGGCCAAGAAGCCTACTCCTGCTACCAAGACAGCATGAAGAGGTAGCCCCCGATCCGAGATCGGATCTGGTAGGGGGCAGACTTTCTCTCTTTGCTCAGGCTTGGGCAAGAGATGTTCCGGATCCCTGGGCATTAGAAATAGTTGCCCAGGGGTATCTTCTAGATTTCAAGGACTCTTCCCCAAGGGGAAGGTTCCACATTTCTCGTTTGTCTTCAGACCAAACAAAGAAACAGGCGTTCTTACGCTGTGCAGAAGATCTACTAAAAATGGGAGTGATACACCCAGTTCCAATTGCAGAACAAGGACTGGGCTTTTACTCAAACCTGTTCGTAGTTCCCAAAAATGAAGGAACTTTCAGGCCAATCCTGGATCTAAAAATTCTAAAAAAATTCCTCAGAGTTCCATCTTTCAAGATGGAAACCATTCGGACAATCTTGCCAATGATCCAGGAAGGTCAATATATGACTACCGTGGATCTAAAGGATGCGTACCTACATATACCTATCCACAAAGATCACCATCAGTTCCTAAGGTTCGCCTTTCTGGACAAACATTACCAGTTCGTGGCCCTTCCTTTCGGGTTGGCCACCGCTCCCAGAATTTTCACAAAGGTGCTAGGGTCCCTTCTGGCGGTACTAAGACCACGGGGCATTGCAGTAGCACCTTACCTAGACGACATATTAATACAGGCGTCGTCCTTTCACAGAGCTAAGGCTCATATGAACATCGTTCTGGCCTTTCTAAGGTCTCACGGGTGGAAGGTGAACGTAGAAAAGAGTTCTCTGTCCCCGCTCACAAGGGTTCCCTTTCTGGGAACATTGATAGACTCGGTAGAAATGAAAATCTTTCTGACAGAGGTCAGAAAGTCAAAACTGTTGAATACTTGCCGAGTTCTTCATTCCATTCCTCGGCCTTCAGTGGCTCAGTGCATGGAAGTGATTGGTTTAATGGTTGCGGCAATGGACGTAGTCCCTTTCGCCCGAATCCATCTAAGACCACTGCAACTGTGCATGCTCAAACAGTGGAATGGAGATTATGCAGATTTATCTCCTCAAATTCAAATGGACCAAAAAACCAGAGACTCTCTTCTCTGGTGGTTGTCTCAAGATCACCTGTCTCAGGGAATGAGTTTCCGCAGACCGGAGTGGATCATTGTCACGACCGATGCCAGTCTGGTAGGCTGGGGTGCGGTCTGGAACTCCCTGAAGGCTCAGGGACTATGGTCTCGGGAAGAATCTCTTCTCCCGATAAACATTTTGGAGCTGAGAGCGATATTCAACACGCTCCAGGCGTGGCCTCAACTAGCAGAGGCCAAATTCATCAGATTTCAGTCAGACAACATCACGACTGTAGCGTACATCAATCATCAGGGGGGAACAAAGAGTTCCCTAGCGATGAAGGAAGTATCCAAGATTATCAAATGGGCGGAGGATCACTCCTGCCATCTATCTGCAATTCACATCCCAGGAGTAGACAACTGGGAGGCGGATTTTATAAGTCGTCAGACTTTCCATCCGGGGGACTGGGAACTCCACCCAGAGGTTTTTGCTCAGCTAACTCAGCTTTGGGGCATTCCAGAGTTGGATCTGATGGCGTCCCGTCAGAACACCAAACTTCCCCTTTACGGATCCAGATCCAGGGATCCCAAGGCGGCATTGATAGATGCATTAATAGCGCCTTGGTCATTCAGTCTAGCTTATGTCTTTCCACCGTTTCCTCTTCTCCCTCGGCTAATAGCCAGAATCAAACAGGAGAAGGCTTCGGTAATTCTGATAGTGCCTGCGTGGCCACGCAGGACTTGGTATGCAGACCTAGTGGGCATGTCATTGGTCCCACCATGGAAACTGCCATCGAGACAGGATCTTCTAATCCAAGGTCCTTTCAAGCATCCAAATCTAGTTTCTCTGCAACTGACTGCTTGGAGATTGAACGCTTAATCCTAGCTAAGCGGGGGTTCTCTGAATCAGTTATAGATACTCTGATACAGGCCAGAAAGCCTGTCACCAGGAAAATTTACCATAAGATATGGCGGAAATATCTTTGTTGGTGTGAATCCAAGGGTTACTCGTGGAGTAAAGTTAAGGTTCCAAGGATATTGTCTTTTTTCCAAGAAGGTTTGGAGGAAGGTCTGTCAGCTAGTTCCTTAAAGGGACAGATATCTGCTCTGTCTATTCTGTTACACAAGCGTCTGGCAACTGTACCAGACGTTCAGGCGTTTGCACAGGCCTTAGTTAGAATCAAGCCTGTCTACAGACCTGTGGCTCCTTCATGGAGTTTAAACTTAGTTCTTTCAGTTCTTCAAGGGGTTCCGTTTGAACCTTTACATTCCATAGATATCAAGTTATTATCTTGGAAAGTTTTGTTTTTGGTAGCTATTTCTTCTGCTCGAAGAGTTTCAGAATTATCTGCTTTACAGTGTGATTCACCCTATCTGGTGTTCCATGCAGATAAGGTTGTTTTGCGTACTAAACCTGGTTTCCTTCCAAAGGTGGTTTCTAATAGGAATATTAACCAGGAAATCATTGTTCCTTCTCTGTGCCCTAATCCAGTTTCTAAGACGGAACGATTGTTGCACAATCTTGATGTGGTTCATGCTTTAAAGTTCTATTTAAAAGCAACTAAAGATTTCAGACAAACATCATCCTTGTTTGTTGTGTATTCTGGTAAGAGGAGAGGTCAGAAAGCGACTGCTACCTCTCTTTCATTCTGGCTGAAAAGCATCATCCGATTGGCTTATGAGACTGCTGGTAAGCAGCCTCCTGAACGAATTACAGCTCATTCCACCAGAGCTGTGGCTTCCACTTGGGCTTTCAAGAATGAGGCTTCTGTTGAACAGATTTGTAAGGCAGCGACTTGGTCTTCACTGCATACATTCGCCAAATTTGACAAATTCTATACTTTTGCTTCTTCGGAGGCTATTTTTGGGAGAAAGGTTTTGCAAGCAGTGGTGCCTTCCGTTTAGGTTACCTGACTTGTTCCCTCCCTTCATCCGTGTCCTATTGCTTTGGTATTGGTATCCCACAAGTAAGGATGAATCCGTGGACTGAATACACCAAGTAAGAGAAAACAGAATTTATGCTTACCTGATAAATTACTTTCTCTTACAGGTGTATTCAGTCCACGGCCCGCCCTGATATTTAAGTCAGGTTCAAATTTAATTTTTAATAACTACAGTCACCACTGCACCCTATGGTTCTCCTTTTTCTCCTAACCGTCGGTCGAATGACTGGGGGGGCGGAGCCTGAGGGGAGCTATATGGACAGCTTTGCTGTGTGCTCTCTTTGCCACTTCCTGTAGGGATTGAGAATATCCCACAAGTAAGGATGAATCCGTAGACTGAATACACCTGTAAGAGAAAGTAATTTATCAGGTAAGCATAAATTCTGTTTTTTTTATTTTGTAGTCCTAAACTGTACTGGTTACATCTCACGACTAAGCAGACCAATGTCCAAAAAAACAGTACTGTACTGGTAAAACCAGTACGTATGGTCACCTTATCTATATGGCACACATGAATTAGCGCTGTCTAGCTGTGAAAAACTGTCAAAATACACTGAGAAAAGAGGCGTCCTTCAAGGGATTAGGAATTTGCATATGAGCCTACTTAGGTTTAGTTTTTAACAAAGAATACAAAGAGAACAAAGCAAATTTGATGATAAAAGTCAATTAGAAAGTTGTTTGAAATTGCATGCCCTATCTGAATCATGAAAGTTTAATTTTGACTAGACTGTCCCTTTAATGAATATGCTGCTTAGTTTGTTTTACGATGGAACTTTACTGTTACTGCACCCTGGTGAGATCTACTGAGTTTTTCAAACAATAAATTTGTTTATTTGCGGTCTCTCTAAAGTCTTCTTGATTTTTACAACTGATACCTTTCCCCATATACACACAAAAATGTTATTAAAGGGACAATCTACTCCAAAATCGTTATTGTTTAAAAAGATAGATAATCCCTTTATTACCCATTCCCCAGTTTTGCACAACCAACACTGATATTAATACACTTTTTATCTCTGTGATTACCTTGTATCTAAGCCTCTTTTGACAGCCCCCCTGATCACATGGCTATTTATTTATTATCTATTGACTTGCATTTTAGCCAATTATTGCAGTGTCAGCCACAACTCCACAAGCTATCTATATGGCTCGTCTCCTGTTGTGAAAAGCTAATAAAAAAACATGTGATAAGAGGCTGTCTGTAGTGGCTACGCTGGTTATAAGGTTTAACACATCATTTTTTGCTATGTTTGCATAACCAACCCAGTTACATTAATATACTTTTTACCTCTGTGATTACCTTGTATCTAAGCCTATTTTGACAGCCCCCTGATCACATGACTATTTATTATCTATTTACTTGTATTTTAGCCAATTAGTGCAATGTCCACGGGAGAGAGCACAATGTTATCTATATGGCCTATATGGATTAGTAGTCTTTATCTGTGAAACGCTAATAAAAAAGCATGTGATAAGAGGCTGTCTATAGTGGCTTAGAAACAGGCACTATAGAGGTTTAAATGTTATAAAGTATATTAAAATAACAATGTTGGTTTTGCAAAGCTGGGGTATGTGTAGTAAAGGCATTATCTATCTTTTTAAACAATAACAATTCTGGTGTAGACTGTCCCTTTAAATGTCACATTACATCCCTGGGACTTTGTGACATACATAGTAACATAGTAACATAGTAGATGAGGTTGAAAAAAGACTGAAGTCCATCGAGTTCAACCTATACAAGTATAAAATACTTACAAAAAAGCTCTAGTTAAACTTAAATAATCCCACTAAAAGGTGACCCATTTAATACAAGCAATCATATCCATGAATTTTGTTTATAGACAGAAATGTATCCAAACAATTTTTAAATGTATCTAGGGTATTAACATTCACTACCTCCTTTGATAATGAGTTCCACAATTTTATTGCTCTTACAGTGAAAAAACGTTTCTGTTGCAGGAGATTAAATCTCCTTTCCTCCAACCTTAAATTGTGACCTCTTGTCACAAACAATTTTCTTGGAATAAACAGAGCTTCTGCCATCTCTGTATATGGGCCTTGAATATATTTATATAAAGTAATTATGTCACCTCTCAAGCGCCTTTTTTCTAAAGAAAAGAGACCCAGTTTGGCTAGCCTCTCCTCTCAGCTTAAATTCTCCAATCCCCTTATTAGCTTTGTGGCTCTTCTCTGAACTTTTTCTAGTTCTGCAGTATCTTTTTTTGCGATCGGTCCCCAGAACTGCACTCCATACTCAAGGTGAGGTCTTACCAGGGATTTATATAGTGACAGAATTATGCTTTCCTCTCTTGAATCATTGCCTCTTTTAATACATGCTAGTATCTTATTAGCCTTTGAAGCCGCTGCCCTGCATTGTGCACCCATCTTTAGCGTGTTATCTATTACTACTCCCAAATCCTTTTCCTCCTCTGTTTGGCTAAGTCTTGTCCCATTTAAATAATAAATTGCCTGCTTTTTTTACTTCCAAAATGTAGAACCTTGCATTTTCCCGTATTAAATCTCATTTTCCATTTACCTGCCCATAATTAATTTTTTTGCAGATCCCTTTGTAACAAAAGTTCATCCTGCTCTGACCTAATGACCTTTTTTAACTTAGTATGATCTGCAAAAATAGAGATGTCGCTATTTAATCCATTCTCCAAGTCATTTATAAAAATATTAAAAAGAACAGGGCCAAGTAATGATCCCTGGGGAACTCCACTGATTACCTTTGTCCAATCTGAGTATGATCCATTCACTACTACTTGTTGCTCCCTATCTTTTATCCAGTTATTTATCCATGAGCTAACATTTTCAGATATTCCCAGTCCCTTAATTTTGTGCATTTATCTCTCATGTGGCACTGTATCAAACGCCTTTGCAAAATCTAAGTATATTGCATCAACTGATTCCCCTTTATCTATATTTTTACTTACTTCCTCATAGAATCTAATTAGATTAGTTTGACATGATCTATTTCTCATAAAACCATGCTGATTTGAACTCATAATCTTGTTTACATGAATATGATCATCAATATAATCCTTTATAATCCCTTCAAATATCTTCCCCACTATTGATGTCAGACTAACTGGTCTATAGCTTCCTAGATCATCCCTGCTTCCCTTTTTGAAGAGTGGCACCACATTAAGCTTTACACCAATCCTGGGGAACCTTGCCTGAGGATAATAAGTCTTAAAAAATTAAGAGTAGAGGTTTGTCTATAACAGTGCTAAATTCCCTTAACACCCTTGGGTGAATTCCATCTGGGCCTGGAGTTTTAGTTACCTTAATATTATCCAGTTTTTCCTGATATCCTCTATTCAGTTAATGGTATGTGCTGGCATGTTCTAGTTTGTTCCAAAGTATCCTCCATTGGTTCCTCTCTTTTGTATACTGAAGAAAAGAACTGGTTTAGTACCTCAGCCTTCTTCCTGTCACTATTAATCATTCTACCATCCACACATTTTAATGTACCTATATTGTCCTTCTTAGATTTTTTGCTATTTATGTACTTAAATAACCTTTTAGGGTTACAATTAGAATCGTTTGCAATTATCATTTGGAAATGTGCCACAGTCTGAATAAAAGTTTGAGAACCATTTGTGTAGGTGGAACAAAATAGAAATGCAACCCTGGTTATAATCATCTTCTTGCAAGCCGGAGCAGCTATTTCCCCACCCACAGTTCATCTTTTCGTACGTCAGCAATGACGAATACGGTTTCCTCCAATCACGGCATGGCCTCAGGCAATGTTTGCTCGGGGGGGGGGGTGGTTAAGCCGTGATTGGAGGAAGCCGGATTCATCATTGCAGATGTAAGAAGAGATGACCTGTGGGCGGAGGAATCATTCTCCAAATATACTATACACACAGGCAGTAATAGACAGCGACATGCACTCACAGGCAGTAATAGACAGAGATATGCACTCACAGACAGTAATAGACAGAGACATTCACACACAGGCAGTAATAGACAGAGACATGCACACACAGGCAGTAATAGACAGAGACATGCACTCACAGACAGCAATAGACAGAGACATTCACACACAGGCAGTAATAGACAGAGACATGCACACACAGGCAGTTATAGACAGAGACATGCACTCACAGGCAGTAATAGAAAGAGACATGCACTCACAGACAGCAATAGACAGATATATGCACTCACAGACAGTAATAGACAGAGACATGCACTCACAGACAGTAGTAGACAGAGACATTCACACACAGGCAGTAATAGACAGAGACATGCACTCACAGACAGTAATAGACAGAGACATTCACACACAGGCAGTAATAGGCAGATACATGCACACACAGGTAGGGATAGATAGGCATACATACACACACACACACACACACAGGCAGTAATAGGCAGATACATGCACACACAGGCAGGGATAGATAGGCATACACACAAACAGGCAGTAATAGGCAGATGCATGCACACAAAGGCAATAAAAGGCAGATACATGCACACACAGACAGGGATAGATAGACATACACACAAACAGGCAGTAATAAGCAGATGCATACACACACAGACAGTAATAGGCAGATACATGCACACACAGACAGTAATAGCAGACACACACACATAGGCAGGGATAGATAGGCATACACACACACTCAGGCAGTAGTAGCAGACACAAGCACTCACAGGTGAGTTTGTGAAAACTTGCCATTGTTATTATGGAGTAAATGACGCATACACACACCCATCACTATTAAGAATTTGTAAACAAAAAGGCCTAGATTTAGAGTTTGGCGTTAGCCGTAAAAAACAGCGTTAGAGGCTCCTAACGCTTGTTTTTTACGGACTCCGGTATTTAGAGTTCAGTTACCGACACTCAAAAATCACCCAACGCACAAATCTCTACCGACAGCTCAGACCCAGTAGTTAACATATACCGACAAAATAAACATCCACGAATCAAAAAACAAATATTACACAAACTACACTTACACTCATACAAACACTACACTATATTTATTTTTATGATTTAATAATTTTTCATCAAAATACAAAGGATCAAAGTTGCGAGATCTCGGGTGTTAGAAAAAAAACAACACAAATCCATTTTGCCATTGACTTACATTGACACACGGGAAAACACACTCATATAGCTTCATATAACTAATAATATTATCACAAACATACACTCATCGATGCATACAAACAATATACACCACATTACATACACAAAAAAGTTTTTTATTACTAAATGAACACGATTTAGTTACTTTTTCACACAAGCTCATGACGTCACTCACTTTACGAGGAAAACCAGTCTTTGAAAAAAAAATTTACCAAAATTTAGAGCCTCCATTGACTTCTATGGGGAAGACGTGCTCGTGCACGCGAAAGACAGATTTCCCTAACGCACGCAAATAGCGTAGACCTAAAAACTCCAAATACCAGCGCTAGAAAATACATGCTTTTCTGCGTTAGACCCAGCTATGATAAATAGATCAAGAGATGACTATTTCCCTATGGTGGACTTATGGATTGTACTTATTGAATATTCACAACAGCATTAAATTGTTTCATACTTTTACATTACATCAACTACAAATCAACATCACTAGTAACAAACTTTTTTATCCAAAAAAATCACATTTAAACGGACACAAAAATAATTAAAATATTTCAGGATTCACAAACAGTACACAATGGGAAACACCTCTCATTTACCTTTATTATTGCATTTCATTTATTCAACTCATATGCTTGCAGCAACTGCATATCTACATAGGCTTAACACATGATCAGTCATGGATGCACATACATTACTTTTACCATACACTCATACATGTGCATTCAAATGATGGGGGAAAACACATTACATTCTCTCTAGGAATCACAAAACAGAACATATGGATTTTAATGTACTTTTAACATCATGATTCCATCACCAGAAACCATTAGGAATTACGTACAAGAAGAACATCATTACACCAGATTACAGATGTCACTTTATGGGAAGGAACAACAATGCCAGACCGCTATATAGAAGTCAGCATATGTGGGACACAATCACAATATATACGTAGATGTACATAACACGCATCACCCATCACGCAACCACAAAGCACACATTTAGATTTTATTCAGCACACAATAACAATGTAGCACAATACAACAACACAATGAGGATTTCAGAACTACATAGGCAGGTTAATAATATGATGACGTCATTAGAAGATTCAACCATACACATTACAGATTCACGACTGTACCGCCCCTTTCTGAACTTTAACACTCAATACTACAATACAACATATACGTAAATAACAGTTTGGAATAGCATTATTAGGGCGATTTGAATGGGACAATTAATAAATATTGTCAGCTCGCAAATCACTTATATATATAATACTACAGATGACAGCCGGAAGTTATTCAGTATTATTGAGATTTGAATGGGACGCATACAATATTGACAGCTCGGAAATCACTTATATACACAATACTACAGATGGCAGACGGGAAGTTCGGAATTATTATTGCGATTTGAAAGGGACGCGTACAATATTGACAGCTCGGCAATCACTTATATATACAATACTACAGATGACAGCCGGAAGTTATTCAGCATTAGTGCGATTTGAAAGGGACGCATACAATATTGACAGCTCGGCAATCACTTATATATACAATACTACAGATGGCAGACGGGAAGTTCGGAATTATTATTGCGATTTGAAACGGACGCGTACAATATTGACAGCTCGGCAATCACTTATATATACAATACTACAGATGACAGCCAGCCGGAAGTTCTTCAGTATTAGTGCCATTTTAATGGGACGCATACAATATTGACAGCTCGCAAATCACTTATATATACAATACTACAGATGGCAGACGGGAAGTTCTGAATTATTATTGCGATTTGAAAGGGACGCGTACAATATTGACAGCTCGGCAATCACTTATATATACAATACAACAGATGGCAGACGGGAAGTTCGGAATTATTATTGCGATTTTAAAGGGACGCATACAATATTGACTGCTCGGCAATCACTTATATATACAATACTACAGATGGCAGACGGGAAGTTCGGAATTATTATTGCGATTTGAAAGGGACGCGTACAATATTGACAGCTCGGCAATCACTTATATATACAATACTACAGATGGCAGATGTTACTTTATCTTTTACAAACAATGTTGCAGCAACATTGATCAATCACATTCGATGCACATTATACACAACTATGCACTTTCATTCATGTTAGCCTGGACGTGTGCTTGTTACTATAAGATCGCGTTTAAGAAATATTGATTACGCATATGATCAAACATTACAAACATGCACTGTATGTGTGATATTTGGCACTTTCACATTGAGATTCATTGTGGGAAAACAACATTTCAGCAAACAACAAAAAAACGCCCACTGTGAAAGCATTCGCGCCGCTCACATACAAACAAGTGAATACAATTAGCAATCATTACAAACTCACTACCATTGGACTAATTGTACTATAAATCCCACAAACAACATGGCCAATGCATCACTTGTGATCCACATCAGATCAAGTGCATACCTTGTTACGCTGTTTTGAAAGATGGATGACGATGACATGGTAGACGCTGCTGGTGCTGCTATTGGCGAACTAGCTGTTGATCGAATCAGGCAGCCTCGGCGGCTCAGACTGAGACGAAGGGGTCTTGTGGTTCGAGGTCCTCGTGTCTACAGGGTGAGACCCACCTTGGAAAACATGAGCGACTTTGAGGTTTATGATAAGTATCGGCTCAATCGCGAACAGCTCATTGGCCTTTACGATCTTCTTAAACCTCATTTGGAGCCACGTATAAGAATAAGGACTGCTGTTCCTGACATGAGTAAGATGCTAAGTTGTCTTTACGTCCTGGCCTCCGGGAGTTTTCAATCCGGAGAAATGTACATGCATGGCCTGGCTCAAGGTACATTCTCTGTGGTGTTTGATAACTTTCTGGATGCCATGGTACGTATCAGTAAGCACTACATAGGATTCCCATGGAATGATGGTGATTGGAGGCGCCTGAAGCGGGAATTCTTTGATATTGCTCAATTGCCCAATGTCTTGGGAGCCATAGATTGTACCCACATTGCGCTGCGTGCTCCAATTGATGACTTGCCCTTCAGAAATTGCAAACATTTTCATAGCCTCAACGTGCAGTATGTTTGTGACGCACAGATGAGGATTATGCATGTGTGTGCGAATTTTGGAGGAGCTTGTCATGATGCCCGCATCCTCGCTCAGTCGTCCCTGTGGAGACCGTTTGAGGAAAGACAAATGCCCCCTGGTTATCTCGTTGGTGAGTATTTGTGCACAACATGGTTAATTAGTTTGACAATTGCCATTGTAGTTTTAAAATGTTAGCGTAATGTTCAGCTATAGGATGCAATTTAACCATGTATTTTTATTTCCGCAAATGTCTAGTTTTAGTTCAATGCAGATATGTAGCATGTCTTACCTTAAATGCTCAGATAGAGAATGCAATGTAACCATTAGTTTCAATTTTACACAAGGTGTGGTTTAGGAGAAATACGCATATGTAGCATGTCTTAGCTGAAATGGGAAGATATTAGCTAATGCAATTTAACCATGTCATTGTCTCTTTCCGCTAATGTCTAGTTTTAGTTCAATGCAGATATGTAGCATGTCTTACCTTAAATGCTCAGATAGAGAATGCAATGTAACCATTTAGTTTCAATTTTACACAAGGTCTGGTTTAGGAGAAATACGCATATGTAGCATGTCTTAGCTGAAATGGGAAGATATTAGCTAATGCAATTTAACCATGTCATTGTCTCTTTCCGCTAATGTCTACTTTTAGTTCAATGCAGATATGTAGCATGTCTTACCTTAAATGCTCAGATAGAGAATGCAATGTAACCATTTCGTTTCCATTTTACACAAGGTCTGGTTTAGGAGAAATACGCATATGTAGCATGTCTTAGCTGAAATGGGAAGATATTAGCTAATGCAATTTAACCATGTCATTGTCTCTTTCCGCTAATGTCTAGTTTTAGTTCAATGCAGATATGTAGCATGTCTTACCTTAAATGCTCAGATAGAGAATGCAATGTAACCATTTAGTTGCCATTTTACACAAGGTCTGGTTTAGGAGAAATACGCATATGTAGCATGTCTTAGCTGAAATGGGAAGATAGAGAATAATATTGAACTAGATTATTATTTAAAAAAAAAACCATTTGTTAGTGGATTATCGTGTACAAAATGTTTTATTGGACTCAACATACTATTTTGAGGATTCAGTTTGAATTATGTTCTGTACATAATTTATAGGTGATTCTGGGTACATGAGCCGGCCTTGGCTTCTTACCCCCTTGCGTAGCCCGACTGATGTGTCTGAGGAGCGCTACAATAGGGCTCATAAGAGAACCAGGGCAGTGGTTGAACGGATGTTCGGGCTCCTGAAGATGAGGTTCAGGTGCCTGGACAGGTCGGGAGGAGCCCTCCAGTACAACCCAAAGAAGGTGGCAAAGATCGTTATAGCCTGTAGTGTCCTGCATAATATTCCACAGCAGGCTGGGATGCTGCAGGGCGTCCAGGCGCAACAAAACCTCCTCAGAGATGAGGAGGATGATCCTGTTCTAGAGGGGCCATTCCGGGACGAGGGGCTCAATGTCAGAGCAGACATCATCAACCGCCACTTTAGACGGTAAATAATAGAAGTTAGACTGGAGTATTGTCAATAGATGTGAACTCTAGGGAAATGACAAGTAGAGAATTGTGCAAACAGGTTAGGATTGTTCATCAAATGCTAAAAAAGGGTTTCATTTATTAATATAGGTGATGCTCTGGGCATTGGGTCCTGTAGCGAGTCTTTGCCACCTGGTTTTTAAAGAGGACATCAGCTGGTAAGTATAAATGTATGGACTGTTGCTGGCATGAATTGTACACAAATACATCATATGGCATACATTTTCAAAACTAGTATTTAGTTTACACATTACTTAAAATGTAAATACTCAGAAAGGGATCCTCTAGCATAACTATCCTCTAGCATGACTATGGTTCAATGTCACACATTAGAGGTTCGTTCTGCTCAATATGACTCATCTTCACACTTGATAGAACATAACACAAGATGCTACACACGCTTAGTAAGCTAGTGACAGAAATTTATTCTGAAATGGGGGGTGGTAGAGGGGTACAGAACTGATTCACACACTTGTAGTAATTTTTATTAAACTTTTTCTGCCATTAGGGAGCTGACTTAATCTAAAGACTGAAAGGGAAGAATTAGAAGCCTGACAGTGAAGATTGCCCAGACTGACAGTGGAAAAAGCCAAGATTGAAATTGAAGTATACCAATGGGATCATGTCTGGCATTATCTTTCCAATCTGCTGACCTTGAAAAACATACAATGACATGTTCACATGGTAAGTGCCAACTATTTGATAGAATAAGGCTGTGGAGGCATCCTATTGGAGACACTTAGATTATTTTCTAATTTGTAGATGGTATTTCACAGTCCTCTATTTTTGAAATGATGAATAAGGCACCTATTGAAGATCAACTGTTTACCCCTGAATTGACTTTCAAAGACCATGCATTATCCAGGTTGGTGTACCAATGCATGCTAGTTAAGAATCACAGGAAGAATGTTGAATATTAGTAGCTTACATACATTACTCATATTTAGTTCATAATTAGATATTTAGGGATCACAATCAGACACTTAGATGATTTTACTTTTTTAGATGGTATTTCAGTCCTCTATTTTATGAACTGATGAATAAGACACCTATTGAAGATCAACTGTTTAACCCTGAATTGACTTTCAAAGACCATGCATTATCCAGGTTGGTGTACCAATGCATGCTAGTTAAGAATCACAGCAAGAATGTTGAATATTAGTAGCTTACATACATTAGTCATATTTAGTTCATAATTAGATATTTAGGGATCACAATCAGACACTTAGATGATTTTACTTTTTTAGATGGTATTTCAGTCCTCTATTTTATGAACTGATGAATAAGACACCTATTGAAGATCAACTGTTTACCCCTGAATTGACTTTCAAAGACCATGCATTATCCAGGTTGGTGTACCAATGCATGCTAGTTAAGAATCACAGCAAGAATGTTGAATATTAGTAGCTTACATACATTAGTCATATTTAGTTCATAATTAGATATTTAGGGATCACAATCAGAAAAAGGAATACATATTATAGTTGATATAGAGGTATTTGAATGGACATGAAATATTACATTTATGTTCAGCATACATATATATTTATTATTGGAATGTGATATACATTATTATGTATAATTCGAAATTCTGATATTTAAATTTAATTTTTATTACACAATATAATGGTGTATGTTTTATTTTATTTATTTTTAAATTTAAATCATAAATATCTTGATAAAATGTTGAACAAAGTTAGAGCATAGACACAAGATGATTGTAAATGTATTTTATGAATATTTGACAACGTGTGTATTAACTTTGTAAAATTTTGTTTTTTAATTTAAGATTGTCATCTGATGACTTCCAGGAATATTTTTTTGTTTTTGTTTCAAAAACTTTTTATTTTTTAAATGGTAATAATCAACATTTTATTATTAAATACACTCTTTTGAACAGATTATAATAAATATCCATATAATCTGTCAATAAAAAACAATTTGACTCCCATGACTGGTAGTTGTCTATTTGACAAGCACATGCATAAGATCAAATAATGCATAAATTTTAGAAAATCCACTGATTCAGAGAATATTAAATTAAACTATCTTTTTTAAATTAATTGGGGAGTGAGATCCATCGATGCTTTTCTTTTTAAATTCTTAGATGTTAAAATAATTTCGGATATGTAGTCAAAATTTTACATAAATTATTTCGTTTCACTTTTAAGAAGGGGAAGTGGTTCACTTACATTAAAGTGACAGTGTTGTTGAATGTAAAATTAATTTTATAAGATCTCGTATCTTCCTTAGGTATCTCAAAACATTATTTTATTAAATTTATAAATTTTTACATTTATAAATGGAAGGTCATTTAACTTCATATTTTCACAAGTTAGTTATTGGATGCCATGTTTTCTAGTGGAGTCATTTAAAGGGACATTTAACTATAGTTATTAATATTATGTAGTTTTGAAAATCTTACCTCTTGGGTTAGACATCACATATCTATATATAATTTTCATTCCCCTTTAGTTTCTTTTGACAATGTTAAATCAACATTCAAAATGTTTTGGTCCTTAAAGGGACATTCACAAAGTATATTGTGTCTTGATTTTTAAAAAATCATAAAAGAATTTAAACATATTTAGAAAGTACTATAGAATTACATTCAGTCTTTAAATATACTTCGAAAAATATACATCAATGCACATATCTTAGTCAATTACATAAGGCATCTATGTGCAACCAACAATCATCATCAAAATAGCCTATGTAGATATGTATTTAATCCAAGAATATATATAATTACAATCTAATGATTGAATACCAAAACATATTAAGTTGTTCAAATATTATAATCTTATCCAAAATGCATACATAACATATAGCTTAATGTCCCTCTAAGATGAAGACTGCGAAATACATCCATTACAATATATATTTCAGTCAGTGTGTAAAACAATCCAGAAGTTAATCTAAATATGCTTTACTCATATGTTATACTAATTTAGCAAAAGGAAGGTGCCTAGGTTTATGATTTTTCAAGCATTATTGTGAAATGTCTCTTTAAAGGGACATGAACTCAAAATATACTTAAAGGGAGACAGTTAAAACATTAATGATTTATACATTCTGAATGAGTATTCTATTTTAAGCAACTTTAAAATTTTTCTCATATTATCAATGTTCCTCGTGATGTTGCTATCATTACTTTACAAATAAGGCATTAAATAGATAATTTATTTGCTTCAGTACTCTGGACAGAACTTGTTTTTTTTGGTTGGATTAATTGATCCAACAATCATCAAGGACAACCCAGGTTTTTTGCCAAAATTGTCCATAATCTAAAATATCATTATTGATTTGCAAAGAAAGATAACAAGATAATTATTAACATTTGAGAATCGGATTAAATTATAAAGTTGCTTAACATTTCATGCTCAATCTGAATCACGAACGCTAAATTTGTTTGGACGGTGTCCCTTTAAGAGATTTAAAGAGTGTATTTACTTCTCTTCTTATCTTGACATACTTTGCTTGAAAAGCATATCGAGATAGGCTCAGTAGATGAAGATTGGTGGATGCACAGAGATGCCTTATGTGATTGGCTCAACCATGTGCATTTAAATTTCTTCTGTTGAGGATATCTAAATACTAAGATAAATTGAGTTACATTTTAAAGTCTAAACAATTTTCTATCTCTACAGATCATTTGATACAATTGTTTGTTTGTAATGTCTATTTAAAAATAAAGACGCCATTGCACAATAACATATATGAGCAGTTCAGACAAATACAAGCTTGAGGTTTATTTACTAATAACAAACAAACCTGTATTTTAACATTTATAAACAGATTATCCAAGTTACTGACATTATAACCTGAATTTGAACATTCAGAAATATTGCGTGGGAAACGGATCTTGAAACAACAGATTTGCATCTTTAAACATTAGAGTCTAATGTCACGCAATAGCACACAATCAATGTGCATTATAAAATACATTTAATAGAGCAATGTCAATACTTCACAATAAGTCAACAAATTGATTTTATGAACAATAAAGACATACAAGATTAAATGTGTATTTGTATTAAAGAAACAGACCGTTATTAAACCGAAAAATGCATACAACATTTAATAATAAAGTACAGTATTAGATTTTAAAGAGAATTTAAACATTAATATTTAACGGATCACGGATATTAAATCTGCGTCACACATATCTGCATGACAGGCCCAGGAGTTACAAATAAGTCTACATGAAAAATGAAGTAACAGCACCACCAGGAGGTATGTGTAAGGAAGTTACTAAGATATGAAACATTAAGGAACGGTCAATCCGAGTTCATCACACAAACACAACTTGAGTCAGGATGGTCTCACAGACATTCTAACAATATTTCAAACTTTTATCCAATCAGATGTACAGATAACTTGTCCCATGGTGCATCTCATGTTTACTTCACCATATAAAAGTCCATTACACGTTGCCATATTTGTCAGTTCTCTAATGCCTGCAGGCAGTATATATCATATACCCAAATATATTCTACAACCCAGCAGGCATGTCACTTCCCAGGTTCACCAAGCAGGAGAGCGCTGCACTGGTCCACGCCATCAAGGACTTTTATCCCCAGCTGTTTGGGAACAAGAGGAGGTCGACAGATGCGCCTGTTAAGAAGGCCCTCTGGGAGTCTATCACCAATGCGTTTCAATTGGTGTGTGACGTCCAGAGGAGCCAGGATCAAATCATGAGGAGATTCAGAGATATGAGGTTGCGCTTGACAAAAAAAGTCAACCTCATAAGGGACTGGGTACAAGCCCGTAAAAGAGGGGGCCAAAGAAAGGCCCCGCGGAAACTATACCTACTCCCTTATGAGGTGACTTTATGCGAGCTCCTCAATCTCCGGGTCCCCAAAAGATTTAGATCCTCGTCATCCTCGGCCTCCTCTTCTTCCCTCCCAGCTGCGGGATCTGAAAGTCCTGACGCGGGGGCCAGGGCAGCTGCTTCTCTGTCCGGTGGCCTGGGAGGAGATGAAAGAGAATCTGAACCAGGTAACTATCCAACTTCATATAATAACTTAATATTGGATTTGAATTTTAGAAAATGTGTATATAGTCAGATACTAAACCTATACAGATCTCACAACATACACTACATATGATGTTTAGAGATCTGATTTTCGATTAGTGACACATGAAATAGGAATGATGTTTCTTGCGCTCTACAGAATATGCGTCGCAGAGCGAAAATTGAATTGCGCATACACGTTAACATGGGTTTGCTGTAAGTGGCATTGCTTTATACATGTTGGTCAAATGACGGATGCGTAATTCCGCTTGGAATCATTGCGCAATGATCGCGAAAATGGAATTGCGCATACACGTTAACATGGGTTTGCTGTAAGTGGTATTGCTTTATACATGTTGGTCAAATGACGGATGCGTAATTCCGCTTGGAATCATTGCGCAATGATCGCGAAAATGGAATTGCGCATACACGTTAACATGGGTTTGCTGTAAGTGGCATTGCTTTATACATGTTGGTCAAATGACGGATGCGTAATTCCGCTTGGAATCATTGCTTCATTGCGCAATGATCGCGAAAATTGAATTGCGCATACACGTTAACATGGGTTTGCTGTAAGTGGCCTTGCTTTATACATGTTGGTCAAATGACGGATGCGTAATTCCGCTTGGAATCATTGCGCAATGATCGCGAAAATGGAATTGCGCATACACGTTAACATGGGTTTGCTGTAAGTGGCATTGCTTTATACATGTTGGTCAAATGACGGATGCGTAATTCCGCTTGGAATCATTGCGCAATGATCGCGAAAATGGAATTGCGCATACACGTTAACATGGGTTTGCTGTAAGTGGCATTGCTTGACACATGTTGGTCAAAATGAAATGTGAATTATTATATATGTGAAGAATACAGTATTCTTATTTTCAATATTATACATAATAAAAAAAAGAAAAAGCAGAATCAAAATAAATTATAGCATATGCCCATCAATTGATGAGAATGAAATAACACAAAAAAATTATTAAAGCTACATTAAACAACACAACTGATTGAAAATAAGAGTACAGGATATATTTATCAGGAATTTAACTGAGGAAACAATTAACTCATGGGACTACCAAAGGATTAATAGTTTTTAATTGATTTGCTAATAATGTAAAGATTTTAAACATGGCATGATTTGTATTAATGATATCCAATCCTCATTTAATATATTACAGATCTGGATGTTGGTGCTGGATCCTCAAGCCAGGGCTTGTCGCAGTATGGTATGTCTCATTTTAATTGACATTTGTCTTAGAAACATGGACAGAACATTACATACTAAATCCACATTGTTCAATATTTATATGTATCTGCAAAATGGATTTTTTAAATATTTGCAAATAAGAATAAATAAAACAAAAATGTAGGATTACATTGTAAGACTACTCTGATTTTGTTTGGAATTTAAGATATCCCATCTATTCTGGATGTCTTAATTTTAATGTAAGATTCTTTGAATGTCCAATTTATATTCTTCCCTTGTGTATTGCTTAATCTTATTTGTATACATTTTTAAAAAATACACACACTTTTGCATATGTTTTGATTTTAAAAATATAGATTCCATTTTTGAAATTGATCACGTCATTTAAGGGACATGCCAACTAAATTTTACATAGACTGATTTTTAAACGTTATTTTATTGTTTTGTTTAAACATTTTATGAGCTACATTGGTTCAGTCTATTGTTTTAGTTCTTAAAAAAAAAAAATGGATTTTGGTTTAGGTTAAACAATGCATTACTGGTATTATCCGGCTGTTTTTTATGCATAAATTGGCATTTTGACAAAAGTTAAAATCATGTGTTCAGATAACAGTAGTACATAGTTTCAAAAAGTATACAATTACACATTTAGAGCTTCATGTCCCTTTAATAGATGAAAATTAAATAATTCTTAGGATATCCTTAAATAACATATTAGATTGGAATTGCATGCTCAATCCCATTCATTACATCAACATATGGAGTAGAGAATTCATTAACACCAACATTGTCAAATCAATATATTTTTATATTAAAGGGACACTGAGCTAAAATTATTAATGTTGTCATTCAGATAGAGCATGCAATATTAATCAACATTTAAATATAATACTATAATCATATGTGAAATATTCTATAGCTAAATGTATTTTAAAATCAAGAATGTACGTTTATCTGCAGCTCAATTTTGGTTGACCAACCTGGGTTTTTATTGATGATTGGTGGATACCTTAAACAAACAATATTTATTGAATCCAATATTGCTTATCTGCCTTTAAGATTAAAATGTAGCAACATTCAAATTATAATAGGAGTCAATGTTAAATCATTTGGAACAGTTTGAACAGTGAAATCAATGATTGAAATAAATCATGTCAGTGTCCCTTTAATAAACAATAGATTCATTAATCTTTACATTCTTTGGATTAGACAATATTGATATATAATTCACATATTCACTGTTGGAGTTACTTTATAGATATAAGCATACTCTAACAGCACCATGATTACATATTTGTACTAATCAATTTGGTTTGGTATTGTGATCAATATGTGTTGTGTCCTAAACAAGATTACTGTACATTGCACAAATGGCTCGATGTGCCACATGTCTTTGTTTATATTTGTCAACAGCTGTTATTCAAAATGTGGTTTGTGTGTATTCTTTTAAGAACATTGATCAATGGGTATATTTAGATATGCAATAGCATCGTATGAGATGAGTTTGATGTCTAATATAGTCAGAAATTAAACATATGTTCAATACATCATTTTTAACAGAATCCCCTTGATTCAATCAAGCATTTTTTTGGATAATGACTTCTCTATTCTTCACATTTTCAAGTTGATTATTCTTAAAAATCGCTACAGTTGTGATTTAGTGCTATCCCAAATGTGTTCACTAATATATATCTATATCATTCATAGAGAGAGTTGGTGTGGGGAGCCCAGAGGAATCCAGCACTGACACAGAGCTGCCTTTGCGGTCTTCTGGTAAGTCCATTGAAGGTGTATTGGTAATCAATATTATGAGCATGATTCTGATGAAGCATAACATTTGAAACAAACATATAATTTACTCCTCTGATTATATATTAATTTTCTAGGAATATTGAAAGATTAATAATTAAAACTTTCTTAGTCTACACCTTTGTTATTCAGAAGATGTATAGCATATGTTTGTTTCCATGTTCATTTTTGAGAACAGTCATCAAGTGATACACACATGAGAAATCTTAAATGTTCTATGTACTATGCTTTTATGATGTTAAAATTAATACAAACAATAAATCTAAAATCTGAATCATTGAGAATAACAAATCTAATGTCATTTGTATGCTCCATCAAAATGATGTAAATCATAACTTTGGGTGTGTATATCTTTAATGCAACATTGATGTGTGTCTTTGAGCAACAGTAACATATGTTATAATATCTGATCTTAACGTGTACACAACATGTTATGTTTTACAGAGATTGATTTAACATGTGGGACGGAGGAGAAAGAGGCTCCCTTGAAGTCTGATGGTATGTGAAATATATCTATCATGTTTCCAACATGTTGCTTTATTGGAAATCATTTTATTGAAGACATTCAAAGTCTACAGCTTTTGCACTTTAAAAAGGAATATTATTTGCCTGTTCAAATACACTACTGCCCCCTTTCTATATCAGGCAGCATGAAAATATGCTTGGATTTTTTTATTTTTTTTTATTTCTAATTCATGTCACATGCATTTTCCAGGCCAAACCACAATAATAATGTTATAATTGTACAGACAGTCATTGATATTCATCTGAGTGCCTATATGCATACCATATCCTCATGTCATAATTGTTTAGAAATTCAAACACACTTCTAAGTATATTGAAAACATAATCAATTTGAAATGCGTTGATTTGATTTCATGATGTATGAGATTTTAATATATTTGTATTATTTATTTCAGATGGATCCTCCACCTCTGGTCATCTGTTTTCCGCCCCTGCCCAGTCCCCTGCCCAGTCACAGACCCCTGCCCAGTCACAGACCCCTGCCCAGTCACAGACCCCTGCCCAGTCCCCTGCCCAGGCCCAGACCCCTGCCCAGGCCCAGACCCCTGCCCAGGCCCAGACCCCTGCCCAGGCCCCTGCCCAGACCCCTGCCGGCCCTTCCCATTTTTCCTATCCTGTCCCTCCCAAAAAACGCCACTTCGTCCCCCTTTGCCGCTCTCCCCGTATTTTGGCCCGTACAGCTACCCCAGCTGCCCAGACCCCAACTCACCACTCCCCAGCTGTACGGCCTACCCCGGAGCAGCGGCTCATCCATCCCCAACCCAATCCCATCCCTCCCCAACCTAATCCCATCCCTCCCCAACCCAATCCCATCCCTCCCCCCTGTCTCAACCTTCATTGTCCTGGGTGTCGGATTGTCCTTCCCAGGCACAGCTGTAAGTATCATTCAAAATCCACATTATAAGATACTTAAAGGTACACTGAATGCAAAGTGTTTCTATTGTGATTCAAATAGAGCATGCAATGTTAATCAAATTTATAATTTCCTACTCTTATGAATTATTCTTCATTCTCTTGCTATCTTTATTGAAACAAAGAAATGGCTAGAATTAATTTTAAATCGAAAATAAGTCTGGACATCATTTCTTTATTGTTGGATGAATGTATCCATCAATCAGCAGGGACAATGAAAGTTGATAAACAAATATGGCCTGCCCTATAAACCTACATTCTTGCATTCAAAATCTAGCTAGAGAATTCTAACATTTAAAGAATATGTGTAATTTTTTATTATTTGTAATGTCATGCTCTATCTGAATCAGTCAATTAAATATTTAGGTTCAGTGTCCCTTTAATTTGATATCACGACATATACCAATCACCACTACTTGGATCCAACAATTTATGTACAAATGTTGATACATTATCTCTTGTCTAACCCAGTGGGAATGTAATTTCTTCAGGTTGCTATGTTTACACAGCTTGTCCTCAACGCCACAATGTTTAAGGATAGGTGTGCCTACCACAGTATAATTAAAATATTTAAATTGCTAATGTAAGTACAATGTAAATCCTTTAACAAGATTTTATACACTCAAGCTGTATAAGTGGATCATCGAAAACCAATTAAAGGGGACAACATGTTTGAGTAAACTGTCCCTTTAATGATTTCTGTCTGTCTGAATAACATATTTAATGTGTAAATAATAAATTTCAACAAATTGATGTAAAGAATGATTTGTCTTTATGATGACAATGTATCTTTGCTTATTTTTTCTTCTGTTGTGTAATTATCCTTAATATTTTATTTATTCTTTATTTTAGGCTGTGACTCAACATGGCTCATGCTAGAAGTTATAGCATGTGTAGAGCAGGCCGTGTTGAGGAACGCAGCTGTCCTGAGAGGGAAGAACGACACCATGCAGGCCCAGCTCCAGGTTCAGCATTTGACTCTGCGGCAGATCATGCAATTAAATTCAAGGCCTGAATCTGGAGCTGGACATGCACAGGACGATGAAGAGGATGACCAGTAAGTGGAGGATCTGGAGATGCTCCAAGGGCGCAGATAAGAATCCTCCGTCCACATGTTGATGTTTTTTTTATGGTTGCCATTTGGCCTTTTTTTCTGTTTATTGTTGTGCCTGTTGCACTCTTTTACCTTGTCATATGGCTCCAATGGGGCTATGCTGGCCCTTGGCAACTCTCTTCATGGACTGTAATGCACTCTGTTACCTTGTCATATGTCTCCAATGGGGCTATGCTGGCCCTTGGCAACTCTCTTCATGGACTGTGATGCACTCTGTTACCTTGTCATATGTCTCCAATGGGGCTATGCTGGCCCTTGGCAACTCTCTTCATGGACTGTGATGCACTCTGTTACCTTGTCATATGTCTCCAATGGGGCTATGCTGGCCCTTGGCAAGTCTCTTCATGGACTGTGATGCACTGTGTTACCTTGTCATATGGCTCCAATGGGGCTATGCTGGGGCCCTTGGCAACTCTCTTCATGGACTGTGATGCACTCTGTTACCTTGTCATATGTCTCCAATGGGGCTATGCTGGCCCTTGGCAACTCTCTTTATGGACTGTGATGCACTCTGTTACCTTGTCATATGTCTCCAATGGGGCTATGCTGGCCCTTGGCAACTCTCTTCATGGACTGTGATGCACTCTGTTACCTTGTCATATGTCTCCAATGGGGCTATGCTGGCCCTTGGCAACTCTCTTCATGGACTGTGATGCACTCTGTTACCTTGTCATATGGCTCCAATGGGGCTATGCTGGCCCTTGGCAACTCTCTTCATGGACTGTGATGCACTCTGTTACCTTGTCATATGTCTCCAATGGGGCTATGCTGGCCCTTGGCAACTCTCTTCATGGACTGTGATGCACTCTGTTACCTTGTCATATGTCTCCAATGGGGCTATGCTGGCCCTTGGCAACTCTCTTCATGGACTGTGATGCACTCTGTTACCTTGTCATATGGCTCCAATGGGGCTATGCTGGCCCTTGGCAACTCTCTTCATGGACTGTGATGCACTCTGTTACCTTGTCATATGGCTCCAATGGGGCTATGCTGGCCCTTGGCAATTCTCTTCATGGACTGTGATGCACTCTGTTACCTTGTCATATGGTAAATCAAAAGGTGCGGACAGTCCGTTTGTAAAATATAAATCCTTTATTGTGAAATAACTTTAAAATACAGGAACAAACAGGAGTTGACAGAGTAGGTGTATTTACCTAAGCTGGCTTACGCATTTCAGCGTTAGCCGTAGTCATAGCCATAGGTGTAGGGCGTTGCCCCTGCCTTATATATTACGTGTTAAGACATCATTGGTTAACAAAGATTCAAGTTAAAAACAAAAGAGAAGAATACACCCACTCATAAATTAAGACCTTTCACAGATACAAATATTACAAGGCATATACTTAGGAGCAACTAATGTTACCAAGAGTTGCATAAATGGATGGAATTAGTTATACGATATATAAAGAAAATTATAATTATAAGTATATTTGTGTATACACCAAACCTCCATACGGCAACTATAGAACAATATTGGAATATAACAAAAGCCCAAATTACAACTTGGTATAAAGTAAGGTGTATACCAATATATACAAACCTCATCATACACTAAATAAATAAATAAACAATATCAATATATGAATAAGGGTGTCCATATAAACATATTCTATGACTCTGAAATAGTTAACTAATACATTCAATCCATCTTTACTGTTCCTTAGTAATCCAAAACAAGAATTCAAACAGAAATGAACAATAAAAACCTGTTAATATTCTGTAAATGTTAGTATAGAATAGGATACAGTCTTAGCCCAAAGCCTCTTAGTATACTATAAAGCTAATATGAAAATATATGCTAAACATTATATATATCTAGAGGCAACTTAAGCCCGGACTTCATCCCACAAGACATTGACTAAGTAGCACTGGTTATTCGTTCTATTTGTTAAGCTTAAATTTATATATACAAAACGTTAAGGAAAGAATACAATATAAACCTGGTTATAAACCTAGGTTACAAGTGTACAGCACATTTGCAGTTTACCTGTTATATATTTGTGGGTACACATCATTGTATAACAATAGAACATAGGAACATGAAAACATGAGAGAGATGTACTGGATGAGACTATTCCCAAAAATTAATTAGGTCATATTTAGAGTTAAGACCTTTGGGGATACGTGTCTCCAATTTGAAGATCCAGTACATCTCTCGCTTGGCCAAAATCTGTTCCTTATTGCCCCCTCTTTTTGGTGATACTATCTTCTCAATAATACACCATCTAAGGGAGTCAACACTTTTATTATGTCTGGTTGCAAAATGCTGCACCAAAGGTGTAGCAGCCTTACCTAATGACAATGTGGACAGATGTTCTCTGATCCTAGAGTTAGCATCTCTCCCAGTGAGTCCTACATATTGTTTGTAACAAAGAGTGCATTCCAAAAGATACACGATGCATTCAGTGGTACAATTTAGACAGGATTTTATATCAAAACTCTCTCCTGTCACACACGATCTAAAGTTAGTGGTGATCAGGGCAAAATCACAGGGCCTACACTTTCTTCGCCCACATCTAAACATACCTAGATGTCTTAACCAAGAAGATTCCGAGTTACTGGTTTGCTTCAACTGTGTGGGTGCCAATCTTGAGCCCAAAGTGTGATTTTTACGGTAGGAGCACTTAATGCCTAATTTGGCCGTGTCTTGTAAAGCATCATCCGCCACTAGTAGTGCAAAATGCTTTTTGATTATTGCACAGATTTGGGAATATTGGGAACTATACCCTGTTACAAAATAGACACCTTCCCTAGCTGCAGATTTGCAAGGTACCCTATCTTGGGTAATTAATGTTTGTCTGTCTATCAGATCCACCTCCCTTCTGGCTCGCAAGATATCCTTTTTGGGGTATTTCCTTTCTTTAAGTCTAATAACCAAGTCATCTGCAGCTGCTAAGTAGTCTATAGGGTTACTGCAATTACGTTTGAGCCTAGTAAATTGCCCTTTGGCTACCGCATATCTCACATGCTCAGGATGGCTACTAGTTGCGTGGAGGAGGGTATTCCCAGATATTGGTTTGCGGTATACAGTAGAATCAATAGTGCCATCCTCTTTGCCAATGAGAGTCAAATCCAAAAATTAATGGACACTGAATTGAATTCAAATGTAAACCGCAAACCATCACTGTTATTGTTAAGATAACCTACAAACTCCGAAATTAGATGTTGGGGACCACTCCAAATCAACAGCAGGTCATCAATAAAACGTTTGTACATTATGATGTACTCACGGTAAGGATTTCCTCCTCCAAAGATGTGGGTCATTTCCCACCACCCCAGCACAAGATTGGCATAGGATGGTGCAAATTTGGCACCCATGGCCGTGCCACACCTTTGGAGGAAGAAATCCCCCTCAAAACGAAAAAAGTTGTGTGTAAGCAAAAACTTGGCCATCTCCACAACAAACTTCTGAAATCCTTCGGAATATTTAGTGAAGTGAAATAAGAAAAACTGTAAGGCTTTCAACCCCATGGAATGGGGAATGGAAGAGTACAGTGACACTGCATCTATAGTAAGCCATATATATTCCCTATTCCAAGTAATATTTTGGACTATATTCAATACATGTTTAGTATCCTGGATATGGGAATGTAATGAAAGTACCAAAGGTTGCAACAAAGCATCCAACCATTCAGATGCATGTTCTAAAAGTGAGTCAATGCCACTTATTATCGGTCTACCCTGTACATTGGAGAGGGATTTATGTACCTTTGGTAGATGATGGAACCAAGGGGTCTTAGGATGCTCCACTATCAGGTAATCCATTGTCTGACGATCAATAAAACCTCCTTGGACTCCATCATCTAAAAGGCTAATCAGTTCCTTTTTGAAAGTAGGTGTTGGATCACCTGACAATCTATAATATTCATCAATATTATGTAACTGTCTGTGAGCCTCTGCAATGTACATGGCACGGTCCATAACTAAGACAGAACCACCTTTGTCTGCCGGACGAATGACCAGAGAATCATTATGTTCTAGTGATACCAAAGCCTTCCTTTGTGTTTTTGTCAAATTGTGTTTTCTTCCGGTCCTCTCATTAGCAATGCTGTTCCCTAAAGATACTAGATCTCTTTCAACCCTGGCATGGAAGGTTTCCAGAATAGTACCCCTAGATTGTACTGGGTAAAAAGAGGATTTACTCCTAAATTTTGGTCCACTTTCAATGGTGTCAGAATCGATCCTAGCCTCAGACTCAAGCATTTGTAATGCAACAACGTCACAGGACTCTGAAAAATTAAAAATATTATCCTGTTGACGGATTTGATTGGTCTGATGATTAGGGTCACTCTGAACAGCACCAGAAGTGTGAAAATATTTTTTAAGAGTAAGATTCCTCACCAATTTGTTCACATCTATCATCGTTTGAAAAACATTGAAATCTGATGTGGGTGCAAACCCAAGACCTAGACCTAGTACATATTCCTGATCACAATTTAGTACTGTACTGGACAGGTTAATCACATTAGCATTTTTATTTACTTGTATTTGCTTTGGGGACGACCTCCCCTCAGCTGATACATCTCCCGATTTTGTGGCTTGGATTGAACTGTACCTTCCCCGGTTTTTAAATGTACCTGGGGAAAAACCTGTTCTAGTTCTAATTGTGATGTGTCAGACCTGATTGCTAAATTGGATGGATTTATGTGTGTAACAATAGTATCCTTTGGTCTAACCTGTAGTTCTTGTATAGGGCTAGCATCTAAATAATGTGAGGGAGCCACTATCACCTGAGCAATTGGCTCTGTGACATTAGAACCACTATTAGTATCAGCAGAAACGACAGAAGAATCTACTTGGATCTTATTTTCATCCGAAGAATAGTCAGTATCAGAATCAGAAAAAGTTACTGACTTGCTTCTTCTTCTGTTTTTTCTGCCTTTTTTATTTTTATTATTATTATTGTTGTTTCTTACTTTGGGCTGATTACGTCTATATTCATTTCTAACCCTCCTGTTCCAAATGTACACAGAGCCTGAATCATAGTCAGTTTTGTCACGCATGAACTTTAAGTGTTTGTTTTCCATAATCTGTGATTTGCCTTGTGCCACTATGTGTTGTAAAATTTTGTCATACTTTACAAAGTTTGATTCAAAACATCTTTTGTTCATTTCTATCTGCAATTCACCAATTTCTTTCCTTATTTTTATCAAATCCTGTGACCTATATTTGACCAACATAAACATTAACCTAGAGGAACACTCAGACAAAATATCATTCCATGTATTGATAAAGTCCGTGTCATTTAAGTCTATATCAAAAGTTGGAAATTTATAGACTCGTAACCCTCTAGGTATCATTTTAGCCTTCATATAGCTCTCAAGAAAGAAAAGGGTTTGGAGGCCAGCCTGGTCTGGATACGAGGTGAGCGTGTTTTCACTAATATATGAACATTACTTTACGGGTTTGCATCGGCTTGTCACCGAAGGGGATTGACCGGTAACAGAGGGATTGCTATCTACACATTTATCACAGATTGTGTGCCCAACAGTGACTTAAGATGCGATAAAGCTATATTTGATGAACTTTGCATTAGATGTTTTGACCTACATAGAAGGCAATTGTTAGGTCATCAAGGATAGCCCCACTCCTCAACAATAATAAACCTTGTCATATGGCTCCAATGGGGCTACGCTGGCCCTTGGCAACTCTCTTCATGGACTGTGATGCACTGTTACCTTGTCATATGTCTCCAATGGGGCTATGCTGGCCCTTGGCAACTCTCTTCATGGACTGTGATGCACTCTGTTACCTTGTCATATGTCTCCAATGGGGCTATGCTGGCCCTTGGCAAGTCTCTTCATGGACTGTGATGCACTCTGTTACCTTGTCATATGGCTCCAATGGGGCTATGCTGGCCCTTGGCAACTCTCTTCATGGACTGTGATGCACTCTGTTACCTTGTCATATGTCTCCAATGGGGCTATGCTGGCCCTTGGCAACTCTCTTCATGGACTGTGATGCACTCTGTTACCTTGTCATATGGCTCCAATGGGGCTATGCTGGCCCTTGGCAACTCTCTTCATGGACTGTGATGCACTCTGTTACCTTGTCATATGTCTCCAATGGGGCTATGCTGGCCCTTGGCAAGTCTCTTCATGGACTGTGATGCACTCTGTTACCTTGTCATATGGCTCCAATGGGGCTATGCTGGCCCTTGGCAACTCTCTTCATGGACTGTGATGCACTGTTACCTTGTCATATGTCTCCAATGGGGCTATGCTGGCCCTTGGCAACTCTCTTCATGGACTGTGATGCACTCTGTTACCTTGTCATATGTCTCCAATGGGGCTATGCTGGCCCTTGGCAAGTCTCTTCATGGACTGTGATGCACTCTGTTACCTTGTCATATGGCTCCAATGGGGCTATGCTGGCCCTTGGCAACTCTCTTCATGGACTGTGATGCACTCTGTTACCTTGTCATATGGCTCCAATTTTCCGGATCTTTACCAGATTATTTATAAACGTTGTTGATGTTTTCTGACATACTAATAAAAGACATGTCATTGCACGATTCTTTGTCCTCCATTTTCATGTCATTGCTTGAAATCTCTAGTTTATCTTGTTGATCCTTAAAGGGACCTACCAAAAATAATGGTGTTTCCTGAATCATATATGTAATACAATTGTAAATGACTTTAAGATTAACATCTCCAATGTAATTTTTATTTTTGTCTTTATATTTTTTTCTAAAAGCTTTATCATTGCATGATTATGATTAGCATAGTGATTATTTTATATATGTATATATAGATTGTTATATATGTATATTTCAAATTTCACATCCATGTGTGTATTTATAAACTCTTCATGAATTGATGCACCTTTAACAAATGATCTGAGGATTGATACAATGATATAATCCCTGTAAAGTGTTCATTTTATTGAAATAGTATTGTCTCTGTGTATCCTCTTTTTAAAAATAAAAATCATGTCCCTTTAAGTGATGGTGAGCACAATTGTTAATGAATGTATTTCCATTTCTAAAGCGTTTTTGTCCTTTTTAAATGAACAAGGACATATAATCTTATTAATAAACAATCTTATTGTAATGTTGACAGCACATGTATTTCATTTTCTATTCTATCTTATTGTAAAAGTGTAACCAAATCAATCTCTGTGTGTAATGCGCATATTTTAGATGAGGAATATGTTTTTCAAAATATTGTCAAAAAATACTTCTCCTCCCATATATGGCTATAGGTAGTCTGACCATATTTCAACTTGAATAAATGACACGTTTGATCAATACATGTGTCATTATTGTTATTCCCAAACAATCTAAACATATCTTAAAACATCAATGGCATATGTATTTCTCATGTGTATATTTTAAATGTTAAAGATATACACCATAGCTATAGTTCAAGGGACAGTCAAGTCCGAAAAGATGATTCATGATTTCGTGACATTCCTAGATAGCAATCTAGACACATACTAGTTACAAAAATATAAATACGTTTCTTAGTGATATGCCAAGCTGTCAACTGAGTCCTTGTATTGGCTGCGTTTTTTCAGCGATCGCGGATGCGCCATGTTGCTTAAGACGTCACCTGCCAGGCTGTCCAATGATTCCTTGTATTGACTGACGTTTTTACGCGATCAAGGATGCACCTTTTATTGGATGGCGTTTTTATGCGATCAAGGATGCGCCTTTTTTTTTGTTTGGGTTCTTACGTGATCAAGAATGTGCCTTTTTTTGGATTGCGTTCTTACTTGATCAAGGAAGCGCCATGTTAATTAAGACGTCAAATGCAAAGGTAAAAAAACGTCTGATTGTATTACGTAGTCCCGCAATATTTGTTTGTGCACGTTAAACACGTTTGTGAATGAGAAGACAAGTTTAAAAACATTGCGAATATGGATTGTTTGTATCATGTTACATTGTTGACCCATAGCTGATAAAGACCACCACATTCTCTTTTGCTGGATGTCTGGTTGAATAAACGAACGAAAGCAAAATGTTTTCATGCATATGATATTTCGAGGCAAGTGCAAATCTCTATAGTCCATGTTGTTTAATATGTTTGTCAACAATATGTTCCTTTTTCTGAAAAATGACTGTTGTGTTTAATGTTAAAGATATCTAATTCATAAATATGCGCTATTGTGTTAGAATAAAGTAATCAATATGCATTTATCTTTATCATATGCTAAATATATGATGCCGACTTCTTCTAAATGTAATTTCGTTGTATATTTTATTAAAGGTTCATTAGACACTCACATTATAAATCAAAATATTTTATCTCTAGTTAGATAGTCCATTGTTTAACAAATACACGTTTCATTTTGCTTCTGTTCAAATAAAATGTAAGTAATTTTCAGACTCCTCGCCAAGCCTCTAAGTTTCATGTGAGTACCATCTCCAGCTTTCTCCTGTTTGTGTAAAGGGTCTTTTCATATGTTAATGATGGGGTATTGTCTTGTTTTACGGTTGTAATGGGGGTTCATCTATATTTTCAAGAGAGCTAACCCGATTTTCTTTGAAAGTGTTTAAAGCTTTGTAATATTGATATCAGTATATGTTAATCTTGTTGTTTCTAGTAGTGTCTATTATATACAGTTGTGTTAAAAATATAGTATACTGTCCCTTTAATGCAAATGTTTATTTTTGTATCATGTATGAGTTCCACATTGGTTAATCTCCAAATATATGATTGTTAGCATATTTTCACCCCCCAACCATATTCCATTGTTAAAACAAATGTCTTTATAAAAAAAAATTAACACAATAATGTCTCTTTAAGAAAATAGACTTTATTTAACACGTCAATATAAATCTGTTTTCAATATTTATTGTTTGAACAAGTACATGTAGATATACCAACAATCTGCAAATATATGTTAGCATATGTAATTTTGTTAAAGGGACAGTTTAGAAAACAAATCATGTTTTGCATTATTATAAAAGTCAATTTTGTAATTTCAATGATATCAAAGGTTTCTCACCAATTAATCATTTGTCTGTGTTTATTTTAATTTGCTAGCTAAACGTATGAGGTTCGTGTGCTCATTTCTTAGAGCTTGAAGAGTGCATGTAATCATTATGCAATTTGACCACTAGAGGGCATTTGGATAGCATTTGTATATCTAAAACCTTGTGCTCATACAGCATATTATTTACCATGTGAAAAAAAACAGTTTACCGGTATCGGCGCTTAGGTCCTGGTAGTTGGTCAGAATAACTTGTAGATGGTGAGGAGTAAATAATGAGAAATGAAAAGCCGGTTATATTAATCTTAGTTAATGGTGAAGATCCACAGACTGGCTGTTGTAGAAAAACAAGCTGATGATCCCGTAACCTCTGTTATTCAGATCCGGGTGTGCTGCTGCCCGTAGTGGAAGGTGTGTGCTCTCAGGTGACACCCAATCAGGAACAGGAACTAGGACAGAGTAGAAGACAGGCGCAGCCCAATTCAAGTGTAGAATAATTTATTAGGACATAAGTGCAAGTACACAATACATACTTACAAACGTTTAGAAGATAAAACAGCAATATGGGTTTAAAATAATCCCTCCAGTTAGGTAATAGAATTCACAGCCCAGGCACGAACATCTCAGTCGGATAATACCAAGTCTGGGTGAGAGGTGCTGGAACTAAAATTACTCCTGGTGGTATAATACAAAAAACTCTACGTACGTTTCGTCTGAGTTTGCTCAGACTTTTTCAAGAGTATAATAAAAATGAGCTGAATGCAACACAGGGCTCAAACCAGCTTTAAAAAAGAGCCACTGTGATTGGAAAAAAGGTTCCCAGCCAATCATTAATCCTGCTGTGTGTGCATAATTAATTTGAAAGGCTGAATCCAATAACAGTTTAACAAGATCCTAATAGTGACAACTATTGCACAAGCTAACTCCCAGCAGAACATACAAAATCTATGTTACCAATTATATCAAAATAATCCCTTTAAAAAGTTCTTAATAGAAACATTTCTAAAAAAGCCTAAAGCAGGTACGTGAAATTTACCTAATGATACAAAATGCTTAGAAGAATATGCATAAAAGAATATACATTTGCCCTAAAGATTACAATTGAAATAAAATTGAAATAAAAATTGGAATAAAGAAGTTGAAATGAAAACACACTTACATATATATATATATGAGTCCATCACTCAAATGCTAAGTGTACATGAAACCTCTTGCAAATATGTGGTACCAAATAAAAACATTTTTTTGATTCCTCCATTCCCTAAATGAAGGCTGTGTGTACCATAAGATGTGTCTAACAAAGGATTGAAGTTATTTCCGTTCACAGCTCCCTGTTGTTGTTAAATATTAAAGTTAAAGTTAGATGTCACATAAAAGCTTGTAAATCTAAATCCACGTTAAGACCGTGAGGCTGCATAGAGTCAAGTTGGTAAATCCAATATGACTCCCTGCGTCTCAATGTGAGGAGTCTATTAGGATATTTGTTTACTGGAATCCAGTCTATTATTTGTACTTTCAAAGAACAGGCGGTACAGGAGACACTACATAGCGCAGATTTTGCTCAAAAACATTTAGACTTTATCCTAATGGGTATTAGATTCATATTGAATCATAATTATTTTGTTTTTGAAAAACAATTTTATTGTCAGATACAGGGGACTGCGATGGGGACTACATTTGCCCCATCGTATGCCAATATTTACATGGACAATTTTGAATCTAAGTACATTTGGGCCAACAATCCCCACAGCAGTAATCTGATCAAGTACCATCGGTATATAGATGATATCGTGATGATTTGGAGGGGGTCAGAAACTAGCTGTGGGGAATTGTTGAACCACATGAACAATAATGATTACAATCTAAAATTTACTTCTAAAATAGACAAACAAAAAGTGGAATTCCTAGACTTAGTGTTGTTTGTGGATGAGAATAAGAAAATAGCAGTCTCCAATTATCGCAAACCCACAGATAAAAATGGGTTTTTGAACGCAAAAAGCGGCCACCTACTAAGGTGGAAAACCAATATCCCGTTAGGTCAGTACCAGCGGATTAAAAGGAACTGCACCAAAGACACTGACTACTATAGAGAGGAAGCAATTTTGGATAACAGGTTCAAGGAGAAAGGCTATGATCCGAAATACTTACAAAAAGCAAAAGACAGGGTCAGAATCATGGATAGGACAAGCATTTTACAACCTAAAGATAAAGCTACACAGAATAAGAGCAATCCAAATAGGGAAGTCAGATTTGTCACCACATACAATCAAGGCAGCAGAGACATTCAAAATGTTTTAAAAAAACATTGGGGAATACTAAAAGCAGATCCTATCTTAGGAGCTACCCTATATGAAACCCCTTTAGTGACTTTCAGGAAGAATAGAGATCTGAAAAATATTCTAGCTCCCACCACATTACGTAATGCCACGAGAGACAAAATCGCTCCAACAACCTGGCTAGAACAAAAACCAGGAACATTCAGATGTGGGGTGAGTAGGTGTGGAATGTGTAGTCACATCAAAACAGGCAATTCCTTTACAAATTATAATGGATCTAAATCATTTACAATGAAATATAAAAGCAATTGCGGCACCAACTATGCCGTTTATCTTCTCAGTTGTAAATGCAACCTTATTTATATTGGTAGAACAAAAAGGAACGTACGCACCAGACTCAGTGAGCATGTCAATAACATAAAGATAGGTCTGACTACACATAGTGTATCAGAACATTTTAGGCTGTACCATAACAAAGACCCTAGTTCTTTGAAAATACAAATAATAGACTGGATTCCAGTAAACAAATATCCTAATAGACTCCTCACATTGAGACGCAGGGAGTCATATTGGATTTACCAACTTGACTCTATGCAGCCTCACGGTCTTAACGTGGATTTAGACTTACAAGCTTTTATGTGACATCTAACTTTAACTTTAATATTTAACAACAACAGGGAGCTGTGAACGGAAATAACTTCAATCCTTTGTTAGACACATCTTATGGTACACACAGCCTTCATTTAGGGAATGGAGGAATCAAAAAAATGTTTTTATTTGGTACCACATATTTGCAAGAGGTTTCATGTACACTTAGCATTTGAGTGATGGACTCATATATATATATATATATATATATATATATATATATATATATATATATATATATATATATATATATATATATATATATATATATATGTAAGTGTGTTTTCATTTCAACTTCTTTATTCCAATTTTTATTTCAATTTTATTTCAATTGTAATCTTTAGGGCAAATGTATATTCTTTTATGCATATTCTTCTAAGCATTTTGTATCATTAGGTAAATTTCACGTACCTGCTTTAGGCTTTTTTAGAAATGTTTCTATTAAGAACTTTTTAAAGGGATTATTTTGATATAATTGGTAACATAGATTTTGTATGTTCTGCTGGGAGTTAGCTTGTGCAATAGTTGTCACTATTAGGATCTTGTTAAACTGTTATTGGATTCAGCCTTTCAAATTAATTATGCACACACAGCAGGATTAATGATTGGCTGGGAACCTTTTTTCCAATCACAGTGGCTCTTTTTTAAAGCTGGTTTGAGCCCTGTGTTGCATTCAGCTCATTTTTATTATACTCTTGAAAAAGTCTGAGCGAACTCAGACGAAACGTACGTAGAGTTTTTTGTATTATACCACCAGGAGTAATTTTAGTTCCAGCACCTCTCACCCAGACTTGGTATTATCCGACTGAGATGTTCGTGCCTGGGCTGTGAATTCTATTACCTAACTGGAGGGATTATTTTAAACCCATATTGCTGTTTTATCTTCTAAACGTTTGTAAGTATGTATTGTGTACTTGCACTTATGTCCTAATAAATTATTCTACACTTGAATTGGGCTGCGCCTGTCTTCTACTCTGTCCTATTATTTACCATGTATTGATCATTGATGTCTAAAATGTTGTTATGTCAGAACAACAAATAAGTGGTCATTTTTCATAGTCATAGATACAAGGGTAAGCACATAAGTCACACGTATTTCTCCATGTTTTGATGTTTCCAACTTGATAATGCGTAATACAGTGTTTTCTTTGTAATCAATAATTTTTTGACTGTCCCTTTAAGCTGTGTTATTGGCATTCAAACAGTAATATGCCATCATGGATAATTGTAATGGTAATTTTGTTTGCGATTTGGGAAACAGTTTGGACATCACATCACAGAAACCAATCAATATCATGAACAAGGATAGGTATGTGATGTGGTTTTCACACACTTATAACCCACACTCTGCAAACAATCTGCCTCCATGGACCCGGTCCCATAGAAGTAGATTATATACAGAGTGTGGTCCTCAAGTGTATGAAAACCACATCATTACATACCTATCCATTACACATTAAATAAAAATAACATTAAACATGAAAACAAATACTTACTTCCTCTTCCTTCCCCTCTTCCCACGGGGCTGAGGCTCTGGGAGGGTCAACTGCCGACTCCGACGAGTTTTCATTGGATATGTTGTGGGAAGAGTGGAAGGAAGAGTACTGGGACGACCAAGGTGAGGAGGAGGAGATGGCCCGGCAGGAGGAGATGGCCCGGCAGGAGAAGATGGCCCGGCAGGAGAAGATGGCCGGCAGGAGAAGATGGCCCGGCAGGAGAAGATGGCCCAGCAGCAGGAGGCCCAGCAGCAGGAGGCCCAGCAGCAGGAGGCGGACCAGGAGGCAGACCAGCATGCGCCTCCCGGAAAAAATTAAACATCTCTTGGTGTAGATTAAAGGTTCTGTTTTGCCCTTCTTCTATTCGAGTAAGTATGTTTATTATTTGGTTTTGGCCTTCAATTATTTTGTTTTGTCCTTCAAGAATTCTAGTTCGGCCTTCTATATTTTGTATCCGGGAGTTACGCATCTGGTCTATGTAGTCTAGTAGAACCCGCACCTCCACTATTTCCTCTTGTTGTGCTTGGCGGGGTACCCGTGCACGGCGGGGTGCCCGTGCATGGCGGGGTGCGGGTCCTTGAGGGGCCTCTGGTTCCGCGGCCTCCTCCTCTGCTTCCGGGGCCTCTTCATCTGCTTCCGTGCCCTCTTCGTCACGGGGGGCCTCTTCCCTCTGAGGTGGAAATTCCTCCCCACCACTCTCATCCCGGGGAGAAGGAGGAGGCTGTATTTGCTGTGCTGCCTCCTCCCCAGACTCTGTATATTTGAAAAATAAAGAAATGTATATATTAGCATATTTCCAAATCAAGCTTTAAATGACTTAGCTTACGATACAATTACAAATGCAGAATCATTAATCCACTTTGAAATCTAACAATCAATACGATTTCCGCATTTTCTAAACCGTGTTTGTGATATGTCTGTTCAATCTGAATGTTTTAGCGTTTGTTTTCAGTCTGTTTAAATGCACACCTAACCTATAGCCTAGATACTGATGTAACCGCAAAGTAATTGTGAATGCGTGTAAACAACATTATAGCATTAATCTGATCCTTAAAGGGACATGAAACCCAATGTTTTATCTTTCATGATTTAGAAGCATACAATTATAATCAACTTTCTAATGTACTTTTCTTATCTAATTAGCTTCATTCTCTGGATATTCTTTGCTGAAAAGCATATCTAAATATGCTTAGAAGATGCTGATTGGTAGCTGAATATAGCTGCCTCCTGTGATTGGTTCACCGTGTGCATGGCTATTTCTTCATTAAAGTATATCTAAAGAATGAATCAAATTAGGTAATATAAGTAAATTGGAATGTTTTTGTAAATTGTATTCTCTACCTCAATCATGAAAGTAAAGGTTTGCGTATAGTGTCCCTTGAAATACATTCGTATGTGAGTTTATTCTTAAATGAGCTTACCGTCAGATGAGAATGGCAGGTTCCCGGTATCAATTCCTCCGATACCGACTACATCCACCTCGGAGATGCTGGGTCGCAACATTTCCTCCCATCGGCAGTACTTGATTTCCAGTGCAGGGCCGCCACCGGTTCCTGCGGCATGTCGGGCCTCCAGGCTTAACTTTTTCTTGAGATCCATCTTGCAGTCCCGGTATCAATGTTTTATAGAGTCCATATCTCTATTCCGTCCACCCACGGCATTGACTGCATTCCTTATCTCATGCCAGAGCTTCCTCTTCTCAGTCGGGGTGGTCTTCTGATGCCGCAGCCTCCTATACCTGGCCATATAGGCCTCTACGAGTGCCTCCTTCTCCTCCATCGAAAACCTCGCCTCCCTAGTTGCCTTGGCCTTCCCCTGTGACGATGCCCTCTGTTTCCCGGACTGTGAAGCCCTACTCTGTCCGCCACTGGGCCCAGCCACTTGTTCATCTTGAACCAAGTGGCTGGGTCCACCCACCGCTTCCACCCCCGCTTCCTGCCCCCCTTCCTGCTCCCCTTCCTGCCCTGTTCCTCTCCCCCTCCCTCTCTTCCCCCCTCTACCTCTCCCCTGCCTGCCCTCCATCTCTTCCCTAAACTAAACCCCAACTAAGCAAACCAAAAGTGAGTGTGATCAAATGAAAGGGGGTCAAAATAAAGAATTAAAAAGACCAAAAAAAAGTGCTGAAAGTGTGAAAGGGATATAAATAAAAGAGGGTAAGGAGTATTTAAATGAACAAAATGAAGAAGAAGACAAAAAGGAGGATATGTAAACTAAATGTAACTAGGGGATGGGTATGGTATGGGGTATGGGATAAGAGTAAATGGGATTACAGGGAATGGGGTATGGAGTGTAGTATGAGAGGGTATGGGGTATGGAGTGTATGTAGTGTTATTGATAAGTGTATGTATGTATTGAATGTGTTTGCGTGTAAATGTGTTAAGTGTACAGAAAAAGCACTCGCTCGCTAACTCACACTACTACTAATTCTCACTAACTCACACTACTACTAATTCTCACTAACTCACACTACTACTAATTCTCACTAACTCACACTACTACTAATTCTCACTAACTCACACTACCACTAACTCTCACTAACTCCCACTAACTGACTCTATCACACTACCACTAACTCTCACTAACTCCCACTACCACTAACTGACTCTCTCCCACTACCACTAACTCCCACTCACTCACTCACTCACGATAACACTAACAACTGACTCTCTCACACTAACACTAACTCACTCACAATAATGCACAAACTCTCTAATCTTAAACCTCCAATCTCCAAAGACCCACCAGCAACACAGTCAAAGAAGCCATGCTTGTGTGGTGCTTATATACCCTGTGTAAATTTTTAATGATGTACCGATTTGCGTTGTAAATTGTGTTCATGTGTGCTTTATTAGCAATTAGTATTTGTGCAATGTGTATTAGGTGTGTGAATTTGCGCATGCTCATTTTGAGTTAGTATTTGTGGAATGTGTAGAATGCGATGATGTCATAGTGCTCGTTTTCTATAACATTGACCAATAGTATTATGTTTAAATGTGAATTTGCGATGGTGTGGTATTAGTGAAGTGTTGTATATGTATGTTTGTCCTAATATATAGTGATATTGAGTGCGATTATTTTGCTAGTGTATGTATTTTTTTTATTTTTCTTGTTGTTATTTTGCGTATTTTCGCATCTTAAAGTATATGCGTATTCCCTGTATTTTATTTAAATAAAATTCCCCCCCGCTTGTGAATGTGTAATGCTTCTGTGCTTTGTTTAGTGATTGTTGTTGTGACATTTGCGGCGTGTTATTGTTGTGCATGATGTGGTATGCGTCATATGACCGAGCTGTGCGTATTTCTCGCGAGATCGAGTGTTAGATGAAAAAAGCGTGTTTGTTTGCATTTCCATTGATCTCTATGGGAGACTGTCTAACGCCGGCAGGATTCCGCATGTGAAATACACGCGTTAGGAGTATCGTTAGAAGGTATTGTTGGAACTCTAAATACCGGAGTCAAACAATGCCGTGCGTTAGACATAAACCACGCGTAGCGTTAACAACCCATCTACCGCCAAACTCCAAATCTAGCCGTAAGTAAATAAATAATACAAAAAAAGGAATAATGTCAAAAAGGTTTTTTTTTTTAATTCAACAGTCCTTAAGAGAAAACCTGTTCTTTAGTATGTGGAAACCCAATTTTTATAAAGCACCTTTTTTTAATTAGCTTAGTAAATGAAAAAATATGTACATATCATTATGTAAAGACCATGAATAATTTGTCATATGCATAAAACATCACCTCTTTAGTGACACTGATCAGTGAGATAGGAGACTGCTTTCCTCAGGGTGTACAGTGTCCATTTTAGGACATTGTTAAATGTCATAGTCACATAGCATTTTTAGTGCAAATTTCCAAATGATTTTGACAAAAACTTTGATTTCTGACAAATTAAAGGTCATTGTCGCTGTGGTTGTCATAGTCACTTGGCACTTCATCTTGATCAAAAATGCCATGTGACTCTGACCATGACCGCGACCATCAAAGGTCATTGTCGCTGTTGCTGTCATAGTCACTTGGCATTTCAGATTGATCAAAATGCCATGTGACTCTGACCATGACTGCGACCATCAAAGGTCTTTGTCGCTGTGGCTGTCATAGTCACTTGGCATTTCAGCTTGATCAAAATACCATGTGACTTTGCAACAAAGGTCACTGTCATTGTCAGAGTCACTTTCGTTGTCAGAGTCACTTAGCATTTCTGTTTTCCTCGCAAAAAAATGCCTTGTGCTTATATCTGTGAACAACAAAGGTCACTATTGCTACCAGAGTTCCTTTTTTCTCATCCAAAATATTTGATATTTTTGAATACAAAAAATACCACTGTAATAACTGTACCTTGAAAACATATAATATGCTTTTATTTACTAGCGGCTTGTGCGTTAGGCTTAAAAAGCAGCGTTGGCCGGTCCTAACACTGCTTTTTAACGCCTGCTGGTATTACGAGTCTTGCAGGTACAGGTGTACCGCTCACTTTTTTGGCCAGACTTGGAAATACCGCAAATCCACTTACGTAAATTGCATATCCTCTTTTTTCAATGGGACTTGCATAGCGCCGGTATTACGAGTCTGACAAAAAGTGAGCGGTAGACCCTCTCCTGTCAAGACTGGTACCGCATTTTAAAGTCAGTAGTTAAGAGTTTTACACAACGCCGTAGCATAAAACTCTTAACTAAAGTGCTAAAAAGTACACTAACACCCATAAACTACCTATTAACCCCTAAACCTAGGCCCCCCCACATTGCAAACACTAAAAAAAAAGGATTTTTTCTATCTTAATTCCGATTGGCTGATAGAATTCTATCAGCCAATCGGAAATTGAAGGGACGTCATCTTGGATGATGTCACTTAAAGGAACCATCATTTAGTAAGAACACTTTGTTGGAAGAGGAAGCTCCGTGCCAGATGTCTTGAAGATGGCCCCGCTCCGCGCCGGATTGATGAAGATTAGGTGTAATTAGTTTAGAAATCTTCTAATTTGTTTATTATTTTCTGTAATTTAGTGTTTGTTTATTTGTACTAGATAATTTTATTTAATTGTATTTAATTTAGGAAATTAATTTAATTATAGTGTAATGTTAGGTGTTAGTATAATTTAGGTTAGGTTTTATTTTACAGGTAAATTTGTCTTTATTTTAACTAGGTAGTTATTAAATAGTTAATAACTATTTAATAACTATTCTACCTATTTAAAATAAATACAAACTTGCCTGTAAAATAAAAATAAACCCTAAGCTAGATACAATGTAACTATTAGTTATATTGTAGCTAGCTTAGGGTTTACTTTATAGGTAAGTATTTAGTTTTAAATAGGAATTATTTAGTTAATTATAGTAATTTTATTTAGATTTATTTAAATTATATTTAAGTTAGTGGGGGTTAGGGTTAGACTTAGGTTTAGGGGTTAATACATTTAGAATAGTGGCGGCGACGTTGGGGGTGGCAGATTAGGGGTTAATAAATGTAGGTAGGTGGCGGCGACATTGGGGAAGGCAGATTAGGGGTTAATAAATATAATGTAGGTGTCGGCGATGTTGGGGGCAGCAGATTAGGGGTTCATAAGTATAATGTAGGTGACGGCGGTGTCCGGAGCGGCAGATTAGGGGTTAATAATATAATGTAGGTTGCGGCAATGTCGGGGACGGCAGATTAGGGGTTAATAAGTGTAAGATTAGGGGTGTTTAGACTCGGGGTTCATTTTAGGGTGTTGGGTGTAGAGATAAATTTTGTTTCCCCATAGGGATCAATGGGGCTGCGTTAAGGAGTTTTACACTGCTTTTTTGCAGGTGTTAGACTTTTTTTCAGCCGGCTCTCCCCATTGATTCCCATGGGGAAATCGTGCACAAGCACGTTACACCAGCTCACCGCTAACGTAAGCAGCGCTGGTATTAGTGTGCGGTAATGAGTAAAATTTTGCTCAACGCTCACTTCTTTTCTGGTTTGTAAAAACCCGTAATATCACCGCTGTCTGTAAGTGAGCGGTGAGCATAAGATGCTCGTTAGCACCGCACAGCCTCTAGCGCATAACTCGTAATCTAGGTGTAGGTTTGCCAGATCCTGTATATTAGTGTGAGGGTGAAGGGAGTTGTGTGGAACTTGGTATGCAGGAATAGAGACACAGGACAAAGAAAGTCTTTTCTTGTGAATAATTTACTGAAGCGAAATTATAAACAACAATATTCTGGCGTAGGGGAAAAGGGAATAGAATACCCAAGTTATAATAAGCACAAGCCTCTCAACAAGCACAGACTACCCAGCGGTACTGTTGGTAAGGCATATTCAGGTATCACAGCAGAGATGCTTGGCTTCAGGAGCAAGCTAGACATATGCAGGTATCACAGCAGAGATGCTTGACTTCAGGAGCAAGCTAGGCATACTCAGGTATCACAGCAGAGATGCTTGGCTTCAGGAGCAAGCTAGGCATACTCAGGTATCACAGCAGAGATGCTTGGCTTCAGGAGCAAGGTAGGCATACTCAGGTATCACAGCAGAGATGCTTGGCTTCAGGAGCAAGCTAGGCATACTCAGGTATCACAGCAGAGATGCTTGGCTTCAGGAGCAAGCTAGGCATACTCAGGTATCACAGCAAAGATACTTGGTTTCAGTAGTAAGGTAGGCATACTCAGGTATTACAGCAGAGATGCTTGGCTTCAGGAGCAAGCTAGGCATACTCAGGTATCACAGCAGAAGCTTGATTTCAGGAGCAAGCTAGGCATACTCAGGTATCACAGCAGAGATGCTTGACTTCAGGAGCAAGCTAGGCATACTCAGGTATCACAGCAGAGATGCTTGGCTTCAGGAGCAAGCTAGGCATACTCAGGTATCACAGCAGAGATGCTTGACTTCAGGATCAAGCTAGGCATACTCAGGTATCACAGCAGAGCAGGTTGGTTTCGGGAGCAAGGTAGGCATACTCAGGTATCACAGCAGAGATGCCTGGCTTCAGGAGCAGACTAGGCATACGCAGGTATCACAGTCGAGATTCTTGGCTTCAGGAGCAAGCTAGGTATACTCAGGTATCACAGCAGAGATGCTTAGCTTCAGGAACAAGCTAGGCATACTCAGGTATCACAGCAGAGATTCTTAGCTTCATGAGCAAGGTAGGCATACTCAGGTATCACAGCAGAGATGCTTAGCTTCATGAGCAAGGTAGGCATACACAGGTATTACAGCAGAGATGCTTGGCTTCAGAAGCAAGGTAAGCATACTCAGGTATCACAGCAGAGATACTAAGTCTCAGGAACAGGGTAAGCATACACGGGTATGATAGAAGAGATGCTTGGTCTTATTAGCCAGAAAGGGAAACAATGAATAGGCAATAACTCAGTGCAGAATGAAGGTTTAGCTGGGTTTATATAGGGACTCCCACACCTGAGTCCTCCAGGTGGGAGTGCCTGTAATCAGTGCTTTTAGCCCTTTAAGTTTTAGCGACATGCGGTCGCGCGTGATTAGTAAATTGCAGGTGCAGTTGAAGCAGGCAGGTCTCGCCATGCCACGTGGAGAGACAACGAGACGGAGCGCTGCACACTCGCTTCCCGAGGAGACCGAGTCCTCCAAACCCGGTAAGGATCCTGACAATTAGCTAGCTGTCTGGTAAAATTATTATTTTTGGTTTTTTAATCCTCCATTTTTTTTATTGAATTAGTATCATGCTGTGTCGCTCGTCAGAGACACTGTGTCGTTTGTCAAAGTCACTGTGTCGTTCGTCAGAGTCACTGTGTCGTTTGTCAGAGTCACTGTGTCGTTCGTCAAAGTCACTTATTTCAGTTTTCCTTCAAAAAATGCCTTGTGCTTATGTCTGTGACCAACAGAGGTCACTGATGTTGTCAGTGTCTTTTTTTCTCATCCAATATACTTGATAGTTTTGCATACAAAAAAAATACCACTGTAATAACTGGTCCTGGAAAACATATAATAAGTATGCCTGTATTTGCTAGGTTTGCCAGATTTTGTATATTAGCCAGCTGTCTGGTAAAATAATTACCTTTTTTTGTTTGTTTTACTCCTCCCTTTTTTTGCTAAACTAGTATCATGCTGGGACTTATAGTTCATGTTTGTGTTCATTTCATTATTGATTAAATTGAGCTGCAAACTACACATTCCAGCATACATTGCACTGTACTGGGGCGTGACTTTCCTTGCATTCTTTTTATTTTAATGAGATCCCACCTCTTCTCAGTTCTGTGTGCACACTTGTACAGCTAAGCAGCAGCATTCTTTAATTTTCTGGATGATAAAACCATGTGGTGATTACTTTACAATAATTTATTGCATGATGTTTATGTCTCAGTTGTGTGTGTATATATGTAAATAAAGTTTTAATCATTTCCTGTTTGTCCTGATTAATTCTTGATGAAGTGATAAAGCTAAATGCAAAGAAATAAAAGTTTTTTCTTCATAAATGAAGAGTCCACAGCTGCATTCATTACTTTTGGGAATTCAGAACCTGACCACCAGGAGGAGTCAAAGACACCCCAGCCAAAGGCTTAAATACCTCTCCCACTTTCCCCATCCCCCAGTCATTCTTTGCCTTTCGTCCTAGGAGGTTGGCAGAGACGTGTCAGAAGTTTTGATTTAGTCTCTTATGGAGGTTAGTACTCTTCGGAATGGGACTGGAGTTTTAAAGGGACACTGAACACAAATTTTTTCTTTCATGATTCAGATAGAGCATGCAAATTTAAGCAACTTTCTAATTTACTCCCATTATCAAATTTTCTTCGTTCTCTTGCTTTCTTTATTTGAAAAAGAAGGCATCTAAGCTATTATTTTGGTTCATGACCATGGAAAGCACTTGTTTATTGGTGGGTGAATTTATCCACCAATCAGCAAGAACAACACAGTGTGTTCACCAAAAATGGGCCGGCATCTAAACTTACATTCTTGCATTTCAAATAAAGATACCAAAAGAATGAAGAACATTTGATAATAGGAGTAACTTAGAAAGTTGCTTAAAATTGCATGCTCTATCTGAATCACAAAAGAAAATTTTTGGGTTCAGTGTCCCTTTAAGTAGTCCTATCAGCCTTTCAGTGAAAGCTTGAACGAAAGTTAGAGTCCGGAGATGCAGAGAGAGTCTTTCTGCTAAACCATCCCGACTCATTTTAACAGCTCCACAAGCAATCAGCGTTGACGAGTTTCGCTGCCTGTTTTCTTTTCTCAAGTCCATGGCAGAAGCGATGCTACTATCTGTCACACTTAAAGGGCCATTTTCCTGTTCCACGGCGTAGATTCTGGTAAGATTGTTTTATTTTACTTTGTTCATGAAATGTACTGTGTTACAGATGTTTTCCTGAGAAGCTACCACCTAGCGGGACTAACTTATATCGAAGGGTCTCAGTGAGGCTCCTTTTGTATCTTGGAATCAAGGGTTAATATCTCCTGATGGGGGTTATTGAACAGGGGGGTTAATCATGTTTGTTATATGATTCAACCTGCTTATGTGTAGTGTATTTTGGCTCATAGCTTGGGGAACATAGCGGCTTTTGGAAAGTGACGCGGCCTTATGGTTGGGCGTGCTTTTTTTGGACTATACGGTTCTCCTGGTGACCAGGCGTGGTCACGTTTTTGGCCTCCATTTCCGCATTCTTGACCATGTAGCGACGGAGAAATTCTGGTCTGCTGGTGTCGGGTTCATAGGAGGTGGTGAGTGCCCCAGCCATTGTGGGTGTCAGATGCCGTTTAGATTTTTTAGTCCAATCTTTTATATTTGTATAGTTATGGGGGAGTCTGATATTGTGAAGACAGAAGTCTCTGTTTCAGTTTCTACTCCTTTCGCAGAATGCGTATTGCCCCGGATGATACTAGCCTATCAGTTATGTTCTGAATGCCGTATTAGAGTGCTCAATTCCTCGGGATCGGGCAATCAAGGGGCACAAAAACCATCCGCCTCTGGGGCTTCTGTCCTCTGAGTGGTGAGTTTTGCATGTCCATAATTTTGGCGCTGGCGCATCTACAGCTTCCAGAAGTTGGCTTAAGATATTGTTCGTGTTTGGTTATCCAGGGCTCTTCAGGCATGGGATGGCCTGTTCAGCTGTCTGGGGGAACGACTGTCCCTCAGGCTTCAGGGGGTCAACCTTCGGGGCCGGAGTTGTTTATTGCTCCGGCAGGGGTATGCTGTGCTTTTCGGTATAGACTGGCGTGCCTTCGTGTTTTATTGAGGCACGCTTTGGCGTTGTCAGAAGATCCCATCTTTAATGGATCTGAGAATTTTCAGTCTGCTTCTTCGAATAGCTTACAGAATTAGACATGAGGGGATGAAGTAATCTTCTTATAGTCTTGTTTATTGAGTATCCCTTTCCAGTCCTGAGCTTGGAAGCACAGGGTCCCTGTTGGGCCGGTCCTGTGGGGGCGCCTGTTTTTCTTAGGCGATAACCTGCGGGTTGCCTTATCTTTTATTTTTATCCGGTTAGGATTGTTTTTCTTTGGTTTAAAGCTCACGTTGGTTTTATATTTCCTTTGGGAATTTTATCTGGAATCAATACTCGCGATTGTTTGATCGCACTGTTACTTCTAAGGAAAATTGTTCTGGACGTGTTTTAGTCCTATGTTTGTCTACTGTTTATGTCTCCCCTTCTAGGGGTGATTCTATGTGGCCTTGACAGTGAGGGCCCTTCGTTTCAGACTGGTCCTGATTGGGTTTAGATTCTTCTGTCTTGAGGCCTAATCAGACACCGGTTTTGCCTGGCTGGTCAGGTTAGGGCGCAGAGTGATTCACATCATTATTTGTGTTATTTCTTTTTTCTCTTTAACAAGTTTCAGCTAAGCATTCTGAGAGGACCTTAGGGTCCGTGAAGCATGGGGGATTGGTTCAGTCCTTTTTAGCTTCATGTTGGTCGACTGGGACTAGGAGTTCTACTGTGACACATTCATTGATTCTGTTTTTCTGTTGGGTCTTGGAGTGTCTCCTTCCCCGTGTGGGTTGGAGGTTGGGAGGATTTCGGACCTCCTGGCTGCCAGTTCCTGGCGGTCTTGCCTTCAGGGGCTCTTTGGAATTGTCCCTTTTGGTCTTGTTCCTTTCGAAGTTCTCTTCCTTCGGGTTGAGACTTCTGGACTTTGTCTGTTTCTACTTGATGTTTTTTTCAGTCTAATTTAGGAAGTGAGGGCCGTGTAGCTTTTTCCTACTTCCGGGAGTTAGTCATCTCCATATCTGGGATGATCGACTGTGTTGTCTCCTTCTCCAAGCTTTGCTTAGGGTTTTTTCTACTGGGGTTTGGGATGCTCTGCATTCTTCTTCCTTGGGTGTGGTCCTCTGGTTATATATCCAGAGAGGACTATGGAGACTAGCCTTTGTTCTACTCTCTACCTTTGGGTGACTTTGTCCTTGTTTTTTTCCTTTGGTCTTGGATTTCCTTTGAGTTGTCCTTGACGCCCTTGGTTTCTAGAGTATTTGCGCGACTCTGTCGTGCTCTAGCTCTTTTTTGGAGGGTGGACTCCTGCTAGGGGTGTCTCTTTCCTTGGGCTGGGAATTACGAGTGAGTCTTGTTCCTGTTCTCCGGTTTAGTCTGGTTATCTTCCTTTGTGAGGTCTGATTCCTTCAGACAAGGTATTTTGTGTTCCATGGGGTGTTGTTTGTTATAAAAATGATTCTGGGGCCCGGGCCCAGGGGTCTTGTCTTGGATCCTTAGGGATGTCTAGAGACTTATGATCCTGCGGACTGGTTCGGGGCGACCCAGTTTTTCCCAGGAACACAGGCTTTGGCCTAGCTCATTGAGCCTGCAAGCAGCTGAGCCAGGATTGCGTTCACCTTCGGGTGCTGGCATGTTCCTTAGGGCCTGTTTTGTCCTTGGAAAGTGTCCAGCAATGGTTTAGTTATAGGCTTTGTGGCTTTGTAAGCTGATAGTTGAAAGTTCATTTCCAGCTATGGCTACATGTTCTTCACAGTGCATGTCCTTTCACTTTGTAGTGGTTCTGTGACAATAGTTTGCACATGGACTTTTACGAAGTGTGTTTGGGGAGTCTTTTTTCTGTTGGATCAACAGTGGTGTCTGGATGAATTTCATTCGGTCCGTACTTTGATCAGACTATGACTTTCTTGTCTTGTGGGCATGTGTGCTGTCCTTTATCTGTGCTCTCCCTTTTGAGGAGGTAGTTTGTCTTCCTTAAGAGGTGGGGTTTTCATCTCTCGGGAGGATCGTTGTCCTGCCCTGTGTGCAGGAGTTTGGAACAGGTGCTAGGGGATAGTGGTCTGCTGTTTTGGGGCTTGTTCTGTTCCAACTAGGGAAGGTCTCCATGTCGGGACTGTTATAGAGAGTTATGCCAGGCCTTCTCAGGGAGCTACTGCACTTTTCTCTGCTCAGGTCCTAGGGGGGTCTCCTTGGGAGTACTTATATTGGAAGAGCGGATTGTGTTGGCACCCAAGCTCTGTTGGGGTGGGTGAGTTCTTCCCATTCTTTTCATCCCTGGGGGCTTGTGGTTGGGGTTCCCCCTGTCTTTCAGACGTGCCTGTCACTTGGGCTGGTCTGGTGTTTGGAGCAGGATCTGTGATCTGTTGCTCTGCTGCTTCGTGCTCGGGTCTTCGAGGTATGGTGAGCCTCCTTGAGGACTCTATGTCTTCTCCATGTTCAGGTTCTGTGGGAAGGACTGGAGGCTCTTGGATAGCCTGTGGCGTGTCCACTGCTTAGCAGTCTGATGGTTTGGAACCTATCTTCAGCTGCTCTTTACTTGCCCTGCAAGTTTTTAAATTTCAGAGTCATCTTTGGATGACTGTAGCGTGCAGTGTTTTAGGTTCTGAAGATTTTGATATCTGAGCGACCTTTGTGACTTCAGTTGTCTTCTAGGGTGCGGGTGCACTGTGTTTGGGAGAACATCTCTTCTATGTTTCTGATTCCCATTCCTAACCTGAGGTTTCTGTACAATCTGGGGTCTGGGCGTTGCCTCCCCTTGTTTCTTCGAGACCGATGGGTCTCTATGAGTTTGACCCGGTTTTCAGTTTTTTTTGCCTTGTATTTTTTATTTGGGACTTGTTGTACCATATTTAGGGTTTTTCTGGAGTCCTTGATGGATGTTCATCCATGTCTTTTCCCTTTGTAGTAGATTACGGTAGTTTGATCCCTTTCTCTAGTAAGGGGTGTGTTGTCTGGGACCGAATGCTTGGTGATGGTGTCTCCTGGAGGCTTGTTGACTCAGTCGTGTCTAGTCCCTGCGGTCTCTAGCAAGGCTTGTGGACTATCTGTGGGTCAGTGTCATTGGGGCCCTTTCCTTTTTTCAAGGTTTTCTCGGCTTCAGAGGAAACAGGGTTTTGTTGGGTAGGGGTTTTCAGGCCTGGTACCCTCAGAATGGGCCGCCTCTTGTACCTCCCCATTTTAGCATTCAGTGTTCTCTATAGCTTGGGTATTGTTTTCCCAAAAGTAATGAATGCAGCTGTGGACTCTTTCAATTTATGAAGAAAAACTTAAATTATGCTTACCTGATAATTTTCTTTTCTTCAGATGGAAAGAGTCCACAGCTCCCCGCCAGTATTTTTTCTGTGGGGCATCTGTTATTTTTATTCTTCTGGCACTTTTTCACCCTGATATTTCTTCTACTGTTCCTTATTCCTTGGCAGAATGACTTGGGAATGGGGGAAGTGGGAGAGGTATTTAAGCCTTTGGCTGAGGTCTCTTTGCCTCCTCCTGGTGGCCAGGTTCTGAATTCCCAAAAATAATGAATGCAGCTGTGGAAAAGAAAATGATCAGGTAAGCATAATGTTTTTATTACATATGTATTTAAGTTGACTTCTCCTTTTTCTTTTTAGTTTAGTTTCTGCTGCATGTACATTATATGTATATTGTATACCCTGATTCCATCCTTTCTTTTCATGTGTTCTAATCAATGTGTTTAGAATTAAGGAATTTATTTTGGCATTGTAGTCAGATGTTTGCTTCTCTCCCTCAGCTAAGATTGTGTTGAAAAATAGGATGAAATGTATTTATTTAAACTGAGAATACTCAGTGAATGCTGGTTTACAACATCCAAAAAAATAGAGGCCATCATTCATAAAATAGAAGGAATTTATAATTTTTTTCCTTTTCTGATTTTACTATGCATGCTAGCAAGATAGAAAAAAATATTTACACAGTTCCAAAAGTCACTTTATAAAAAGCCACAGTGCATATACATATAGGGCCAGAATACTAGTAGATCATTGTTAGGGATTGTGTGAAGTGAGGTAATGACAAGTCAATAGTTAACATTTTTAACTGTTGACTTGTGCCCATAGTGAAAATAAAGCTTTGAATACTTAGCATGGGATGCACTAATTTATGTGGCTGTCCATAGTAATGTAGTGTTACAATTTGATCATTCTGTGCATACCACACGCAATGCTTAAAAAAGCTGAAGTAATCTTTTACAGCAACTGGAAACAGTCTACTCAAGCACTTAACTGGCAATTATAGTGTTAAAATTACATACACTAATTATTTAGACCATGTCATTTTTTATTTTTAAAACTAACGGTGCCTTAATTCTAACCCCACATAATCCAATGCTTTTTTCCCTGCAGAGCACTGCAGGTCCTAAGCATAAATTGCCACTATTCCAATCAGCAGCACTAGTCACAGGACTCAACTGTGAAACTAGTGCTTCTGATTGAATCAGCTGCAGTTTCTGCTCGGGACCTGCAGTGCTCTACTTCATGCATAGGCTCCAACGGAGCCCATTGCAAAACTTTAAGAACAAGATTTAAACTCCAAAGAGGAGCATTAAACACAGGTCTGATCCTAGAAGAGCCTTAACAAAAGACTGCACATCTGGAGGCTCAGTGAGCCTCTTGTGCAGTAACACAGACAGGGCCGAAAACTGTCCACTTAGGGGACCTGCAGAAAAGCCTTTCTCCAGTTCATAAGTAAGTCCTCCACAACTTATGAGAGATGCGATGAGTAACCAGCTTACAAGCTTGAATGAGAGTAAAAATAACTCTCTCAGAAAACCCTCTCTTGGCTAGGACTAAGCGGTCAATCTCCACGCAGTCAGCCTCAGAGAATCTAGACATTGATGAACAAAGAGACCTGGGTCAGCAGATCCCTGCAACAAGGTAGCTTCCACAGAGGAGATGATGACATCCCCACTAGATCCGCAAACCATATCCTTCGCGGCCAGTATGGAGCAATCAGAATCACTGACGCCTGCTTGATTCGAGCCACTACACTAGGAAGTAGTGGTAAGGGCCGGAAAGATAAATTAGATTGAACCTCCAAGGCACTGCTAATGCATCTGTTAGCTCCGCCTGAGGATCCCTGCACCTTGACCCATATCTGGGTAGCTTGGTATTGAGACTTCATAAGATCCTCCTCTTGCAAATCTCCGCAAACACCCGGGATGGAGAGAACATTGCCCTGAATGAAAGGATTGTCTGCTGAGGAAAACCGCTTCCCAGTTGTCCACACCCGGAATGTGGATCGCTGACAGTGAACAAACGTGGGTCTCAGCCCACTCCAGAATCCGAGATACTTCCCTCAGCTAGGGAGCTTCTCGTTCCCCCCTGATAGTAGATGTAAGCCACCGAGGTTATATTGTCTGATTGGAATCTGATAAACTGGGACAAACCCAGCAGAGGCCAAGCCTTCAGAGCATTGTGTATTGCCAAAGATCCAAAATGAGATCGGGAGGGAACTTTCCTCCTGAGTCCATAAGCCCTGTGCCTTCCTGGCACCCCAAACAGCTCCCCATCCTGACAGACTCGCAACCATAGTCACAATCACCCAGGATGGTCTTAAGACGGACGTCCCTCAGGTCAAGTGATCCAGACAAAAACACCTAGAGAGCGGTTCTCTCGATCGGATGTCCAGAGAAATCTGTTGAGACAGATCCGATGATCACCGTTCCACTGCTTCAGCATGCACAGTTGCAACAGTCTGAGGTGAAACCTGGCAAAGGAATGATGTCCATGCTGGACACCATGAGACCAATCACATCCATACACCAAGCCACAGATGGCCTTAAGGAGGTCTGGAAAGCAAGACATGTTAAAGCTAGCTTGCAACGTCTCTGGTCCGTTAGAATATTCTCATTCTAATATATTACCCATGAATTCTAGTACTTGATACAAGAGAACTCTCTCTATTTATCTTCCATCCATGGGATCGAAGAAAACAAAGGAGAGATTCTGAATGGACCAATGGCCGTAGCTAGACCAAATGGAAGTGCAATAAACTGGCAGTGCTAGTCCAGGAATGCAAACCTTAGGAACTGGAAGTGGTCCTTGAGGATTGGTATGTGAAGGTAGCATCCTTCAGATCTATTGTGGTCATGAACTGCCATTCTTGAACGAGGGAAAGAATGGACCAATTGTCTCCATCTTAAACAAGGGGACATTTAAAAACTTGTTTAAGCCCTTTAGGTCCAGAATCGGACGGAAAGTTTTCTCCTTCTTCGGGACCACGAAAAGGTTTGAATAGTATCCCAAACCTCTCACTGCGATAGGCACCGGGAAAATAACTCCTAAGAGGACAGATCCTGTACGCACCCCAGATCCAAACCTATAGACCTTTATATAGCTAAATATAGCAGAACGTTACAGGGGTAATTGAAACACTCTTATACAATAGAGAATGACTAACAGCCAAACGTATGAATGGAAAATGGAATGTTACTAGCTATATAAAACGAAAAGCTAATTAAAGCCTGCTGCATAACATTAGTATGCGGTGTTGATAGAATGTACAGTATTTACGTAAAGTACTTTGATATTAGAGCATGAATGAATGGTGAGGTATCCAACTATGAAGCGGATCAGTATACCTATAAAGTTAACAAACTGACCACACCAAACATTAAGCGAATTGAAGCATATTATATAACTATAGCATGCGATACTGATAGAATTCCACTATTTAAAGGACCAGCGCTATACATAATAGCAAGTTAACGGCAGTACATCCCATCATAATAGCCTGATTACTATGAGTATTTAAATCATTCTTTATTATTGATGTGAAGCCCCTGAATGTTCATGCCAAATAGCTTTTAGAAAAGCACAACATAACAACCTATAATAATAAAAAAAAAAAACGCTGCATTTAATTGATAACATCTATACCTACTAATAAACATGCACACAGATCTTAAGTTGTAACACGTATACAGTAATATTCTGATGTCCTTTCATCTAATCCAATTGGAGCACATTACAAGATTGTGCAATTTAATACATATGTATAACTCTATTTAGAATACAACTAAACAGACCAAATCTAAGGTCAATACTAGCTGATGAAAACACCTGCATATCCAGGAATTAATAGCCTATAAGTACTGAGTATTAAGTACCATTGTCATTTTGACCAGAAGCACTAAAATCTTAAAAATCGAATACACATGCCCCAGAAGGATATATAATTGTATTTATAAGCACTATATTGAGCATTAGAATTACTGTGATAAGACTATACCCCGTGACTAGGAGTAATAGAGAAATAAGCATCAGCAAATAGATTATCCAAGAAGTATATAGACTTGTAATTACAAGCAATATATTATATACTTAAGTAGTTTAAATAAAGAGATATTCTCGTGATCAGAAGTACTATAATCCTGATATAAGAGAGATCTCCCAGTACATTTGCGGACGCATAACACATATATCTAGTATATAATATCCTTGTTTTTATCTTATATGTTTGTGTTTGTTTTGTGGAACAGTATTTTAAGTAATTCCAATAAAGGTTATATTTTAATTACGGCATAGACCGTCCCCCCCTTTGGAACTATATGTTCTTATTTACAGCCATTTTCTCTTAGATGTGAGTGCTAGTAAGTGTACACTTTCAATCCTGGTATTGAAAAAACCTCTTTCTTTTTAGAATAAAACAGTACACAGCACCTAACTCTTAGTATTATAGTAAGGTAAATTACCTGTTGCAAATACTCTAGAGCATCCTAAGAATACCTGATAGTAGTGCCGTTTAGTCCCCTTCTTATCTTTCTTAGCAGAGTTTCCATCTTTTATCCATGGGCTCCTAAAATGAAGAGCTATCCTCAAGCGGTATAGTAGTACGTTTAGCAAGGGCGAAGATAGCGCCATCCCTTTTAGGAACAGAACCTCAAAACTCCATAGAGAGTCTAGGACCGGGAACAATGTGTTAAAGGGAGAAGAGGGGAAAAAGAAATCCAATCCTGTCCCATTCAATCTTAATAATGTTCGCCATCTAACAGGAGCAGGGAAGGATAGGGTACCACCCTGTCCTCAAACTCTATCCAATTTAGGATTCAAAGGTTCATAAGGCAATTTGGCCTCTGGAACCCCTGAATTCACCAAAAACTTCCTTTAGAAGAAAGTGTAAATTCCCAAACTAAAGTCTGGTTCCTCCGCAGCTGGAGGTTTAGAGGCAGCAGACTCCGACCCAGAATGTTCATACTCTGAAGTCTCAGAAAGAACTTCATCCTTGGATAACCATAACAGTTAATTCCAATAAATAATCTGATGTTCTCGGGGAAGGAGTGCAATATGTAACCTTTCTCTTGCGCTTGGCAGGGCGAGGTAAAGCATTAAAGGCCCCAGACACCGCCATCTATCTGAACTGCGCAGTAACGTCTGGTGAAAGAAAGCTCCCCTCCAGATGGAGGATCAGCAATGCTATGGGAAACTGCATGTGTAGAGAGAGAAGAATGTAGGGTACACCCCTCACTGGACGACAACTCCTCAGAGGTGGACGGCTCAGTGGTATCAAACATGTTTGATATTATCACATTATTAAGGCATATGGAACATAATTGAGAGTGCGAATCTAAGGCCTACTCACAATATAAACAGGAATTACTCTTTAAGAATATTCAAAATATAGATGGGATAGGGAGGCTAGTAAGGCCTAAAATTTGTATCTTTACCTTAGGCTAGAGGGCAACACCCAGGTGAAAAAACCTTTTATGAAGGAAAAATTATTATGTGCAGACCCTTAAAGTTATTATATATTTATACTTATAAGAGAGATTCCATAGTAACCGCAATAAGGTTGCTACCTGTATAGACAGGAATTTCAGCACATCTTTTTAATAAACTGCTGAAACAATTGTCCAGCTCCGCTTAATAGCGGTAGGTGGATACTGCTTCCATTTACCACTCACCTGTAGGCCCTCTCAAGAGTATCTCTGGTAAACAAGATAAAATATGATTAGAGCACATGACACGCAGAGAAGCGTTGGTTGGGAAATGTCTAAGCACAGAGTTAGCTGTACAATTTTATTAAATAGAAATCACATGAAGCAGCATAATGAACATTCCAACTGTGAGCTAGCTGAACTGACAACACCTCCACTAGTGGGTGGTTACGTGCAGAGCGTAAAATCTGCCACCATAGTGAGCCGTGAGGATCTATGTCAGTAAAGTAGCCTGTATAGATAAGTCAAGAGCATAAACAATATCATATAAGTAATAAATCCATATGTGTGGGGATATCTCCCAGTATTGTGCACAATACTTAAACAACCAGTAGGTAACAGGTTAATTCCAATCTTAATAATTAGAGACTTTTTAGACTGTAAAGGGTAATACCACAACTCCAGTAACAGCGGACACCACCAATATAATTATTTAAAGGTATCAGGCGTCTTGTTATAGTGAATCTGGATCTATGTGTGTAAAACCCAATTTTACAGGCTGATTGGATTTCCCATAAGTTTATAGGTATGTTAACAATGGTTGTATTTTATCAGGTTATCGAATAGCAAGTAGAGGCTATGGGGAAGAGGATTAACAACTCCAGTATTCAGCAGGCACCACCAATATAAAAAAGGTAACAGGTGTCATGAATGTAAGTTTCCCTGGATCTATGTTAACGCTCCCCCAAAGCCATTTAGTATTGTCTGTCACATTAGGATAGCAAATACATAAGACGGTATGATACAAGTGAAATAATAGGGCAGTGTATATGTAACACCCATAAACAGAATTTTAATTTTCAAAATTCAAAAAAGTCCCGCAAAATGAATCCATGTTCTTACACAGTACATCCAAAACCTTCCGGTAAATTAAAGAGTTGCGGACTGAGATGTCAAAGTTAAGACATTGTACTTGTAATACAACCGTATGTTCTGCTTTAGATGGTTAGATATCCCAGCGTTGTTACAGTGTAAACTGGATCAGCTTGCTTCATTCTCCGTGATCCAAGATTTTAAACAGCATGGACGCTAACAGCGATCTGTCCAACAGACACGTCCACCTCTGCTCCTCACGTCACTGCCGGCACGCGTTTCACCCCCCACGTGACTGTCAGTAGTCACAGGGGTTTCCTCAGGGCAAAAGCGGATGCCGATTCTAAAGGCAACCGTATTATAAATGGCCTTCTTTCAGCTCATTGGTGGATACAAACAGTAGTATTGGCCATTAGGAATCCTTAGGTGAGCCGCAGCCCTCTTTTTTATTTCGAGTAGAGGAAAAAGTGAAATATATATACAGTGAGGATGAGAACTCGTCGAGACTACAGGGGGGACTATTGATAGATCCCCCCAACAATAGTAATGATGAATTACAAATAGTCAACTTATCCTCTTTCCCTCTTAACAACGCCCATATAAGCCTTCTAAAAAAGGGCTTAACGTTTTGTCCAACAAACCCATTGGATAAATTTACCGTGATAAAAGATCTTAATCTCTTTGCTCGTAAGGTAGTTTTGTCTTCCATAATGAGAGGGAGACAAACCAACATTACTGATGTAGATTGTATTGAAGGCAATATTGATAAAGAAGATACCTTGGCTATTTCTAACCTTGTACAACTACTTGACTCTAATGAACCTCCAGACGATGTCCCCATTTTGGAGACTCAAGAAAGGCAACAGGCAAGTCTTACAGTACCAATTGACTCAGGTTTAAAAAGAAAGTCTGAATATATGCCCCCCCTAATGCTAGTTCCTGTGGTACACCTCTTTGTTAAAGAGGTAGAAAGGGAAATTAATAAAATTACCTTTCATGGTAGAAGCAAAAATAATCTTAACTTTAATGAAAGGCGAGCCCTGTCAGAACTGATGAACAAATCAGGAATTGTTATAAAGCAGGCGGACAAAGGGGGAAACCTAGTCATCATGGAGGAGTCTTTTTACATAAAAGAAGTCCAAAAACAATTAAGAAATAAAGAGCAATATCAACTGCTACTAATTAATCCCATTGAATCAATACAAGCCAATCTCCTACACCTACTAAATGATGCAAGAAAAAACAGCATAATCAGTAAAAGTGAATGTAGATATCTATACACAAAGTTCCCCAGAGTTCCAGTATTTTATTGCATTCCCAAACTACATAAAAACTTACAAGAACCTTCCGGGAGACCTATTATCTCGGGCATTGGGAGCATTACTGAGAACCTGGGGAACTATGTTGACCAGTTCTTGAAACCATTTCTACTTACTCTGACCTCCTATGTGAAGGACACCAGTGACCTCCTTAGGAAGCTGGACGGCCTAGAAGTAGAGCAGGATACAATCCTGGTCTCTTTGGATGTGGAAGGGCTCTACTCTTCAATCCCACATGATGTGGGCTTAAGAGCAGCGAGATTCTTTTTGGAAAGTCGAGGTCCAACATACCAAAAAAACACACAGAGTTTGTGTTAACGTTACTAGAATTCGTGTTGAAAAATAACGTATTCTCATTCGATAAAATTTTTTACAAGCAAATCAGAGGCACAGCGATGGGGGCAACATGTGCCCCATCCTATGCTTGCCTCCATCTTGGTTTATGGGAAACTGAAACAGTGTTCAATGAATTACAAAATTGGATTGAAGAACACGTCCTTATATGGTTACGATATGTGGACGATGTCTTCCTCCTTTGGAGGGGGACAGAAGACTCTCTAAAAGAATTTGTTAAGGTGCTTAACACAAATAGCTATAACATATTCTTAACTTTAGATTTAAATGCTAATGAACTCACTTTCTTAGACGTAAAAATCAAGAAAGAAGGGAAAAATTTGGCCACTGAAATATTCCGTAAGGCCACTGCTAGTAATAATATCTTAGAAGCATCTAGTCACCACCCAAAAACCTTAATAAGAGGTATCCTTGTAGGACAATTTTTACGCCTTAGACGTAACTGCTCAAGCCTAAACAAATTTGATGAACATGCGATACAAATGACTAACAGATTCGAAAACAGAGGTTACTCAAAACGGAACCTGAATTACGCTCGAAATAGAGCCAGGAGAACAGATAGAGATATGTTACTCTATAAGTCTAAACAGAAAACTGAAGAATCGAAAGTGCATTTTGTAACCCAATTTAACTGTCATTGGGAGAGAATTCGCACCATCCTAGATGAAAAATGGCAATTTCTCAAAGCTGATGAGACAATAAGAAAAATTGTGGGGGATAAACCCTCTCTGGTTCCCAGGAGGGCCCCAAATTTAAAGGATAAATTGGTCAGAAGCCACTTTATAAAAAGTCCAAGTGAGAAAGATTGGCTGGAGGAACACAGAAAAATAAAGGGGTGCTACAGATGTGGACACTGCGTGTTCTGTAAATTTATTGTACGTACAAAAACTTTTTCCACAACTTCCACTACTTATCAAATTAAACAGTTTATTAACTGTAAGACTGAGAATGTAATTTATCTACTATCCTGTAGCTGCCCGACCTACTATGTAGGAAAAATGAGAAGAATGTTGAAAGATAGGGTCTCTGAACACAGAGACGACATCAAGGCAGCAGAAGAGGGTGAAATAAGAAGTGGAGTGGCACTCCACTTCATGAAATTTCATAAATGCAATCCCTTAGATTTAAGGGTAATAGGCATTGAATCATGCTCCCTTTTTGGTAGAGGGGGCGACATTGATAACGTACTTCTCAAGAAGGAAACTGAGTGGATGTACAAGTTACAGACTGTAATGCCTAAAGGGCTTAATGAGAAATTTGAATTTGCTTCATTTCTCAAATAAGGTTCCTTATTTTGACATCCCTCTTTAACCATACTTGATAATTTCCATCCTTCCGAGTATAATATACTCACTATAATGATATTTAGATGTACTCAATTCTCTCTAACAAATTTATTTATAAATGAAATAAATAATAAAATGAAATTATGTAACTACACAGAAGTATTTCATTGCACCCTAATGATGCCTTTTATTGAAACAAAATAAAGTAACACTTTTGTTCCTAAACTAGATACACATGAACCAACTTATAGACTATCTATATATACAGAATTTTTCTGTTGATACTTAGTCTGAAGGCCTTGATTGATTAATGTTCAGTACATTTCGTAAGTACTCGTTGTAAAGATACTAGAACATTGGATCTCAACACTGTTATTTTTTGTAAATATAGACCTATTTTAGTTTACTAACAAATTGATTCACTGTATATATATTTCACTTTTTCCTCTACTCGAAATAAAAAAGAGGGCTGCGGCTCACCTAAGGATTCCTACTGGCCAATACTACTGTTTGTATCCACCAATGAGCTGAAAGAAGGCCGTTTATAATACGGTTGCCTTTAGAATCGGCATCCGCTTTTGCCCTGAGGAAACCCCTGTGACTACTGACAGTCACGTGGGGGGTGAAACGCGCGTCGGCAGTGACGTGAGGAGCGGAGGTGGATGTGTCTGTTGGACAGATCGCTGTTAGCGTCCATGCTGTTTAAAATCTTGGATCACGGAGAATGAAGCAAGCTGATCCAGTTTACACTGTAACAACGCTGGGATATCTAACCATCTAAAGCAGAACATACAGTTGTATTACAAGTACAATTTCTTAACTTTGACATCTCAGTCCGCAACTCTTTAATTTACCGGAAGGTTTTGGATGTACTGTGTAAGAACATGGATTCATTTTGCGGGACTTTTTTGAATTTTGAAAATTGAAATTCTGTTTATGGATGTTACATATACACTGCCCTATTATTTCACTTGTATCATACCGTCTTATGTATTTGCTATCCTATTGTGACAGACAATACTAAATGGCTTTGGGGGAGCGTTAACATAGATCCAGGGAAACTTACATTCATGACACCTGTTACCTTTTTTATATTGGTGGTGCCCGCTGAATACTGGAGTTGTTAATCCTCTTCCCCATAGCCTCTAATTGTTATTCGATAACCTGATAAAATACAACCATTGTTAACAAACCTATAAACTTATGGGAAATCCAATCAGCCTGTAAAATTGGGTTTTACACACATAGATCCAGATTCACTATAACAAGACGCCTGATACCTTTAAATAATTATATTGGTGGTGTCCGCTGTTACTGGAGTTGTGGTATTACCCTTTACAGTCTAAAAAGTCTCTAATTATTAAGATTGGAATTAACCTGTTACCTACTGGTTGTTTAAGTATTGTGCACAATACTGGGAGATATCCCCACACATATGGATTTATTACTTATATTATATTGTTTATGCTCTTGACTTATCTATACAGGCTACTTTACTGACATAGATCCTCACGGCTCACTATGGTGGCAGATTTTACGCTCTGCACGTAACCACCCACTAGTGGAGGTGTTGTCAGTTCAGCTAGCTCACAGTTGGAATGTTCATTATGCTGCTTCATGTGATTTCTATTTAATAAAATTGTACAGCTAACTCTGTGCTTAGACATTTCCCAACCAACGCTTCTCTGCTTTATTGGTTCATGTGCTCTAATCATATTTTATCTTGTTTACCAGAGATACTCTTGAGAGGGCCTACAGGTGAGTGGTAAATCGAAGCAGTATCCACCTACCGCTATTAAGCGGAGCTGTATAATTGTTTCAGCAGTTTATTAAAAAGATGTGCTGAAATCCCTGTCTATACAGGTAGCAACCTTATTGCGATTACTATGGAATCTCTCTTATAAGTATAAATATATACTCTTTAAGAATACAGGGAGTACCCTATAAAGTAACAGATACCTCCGTTGCTAGTGCAATAAGCGGAGAACTATAGAAAATAAAAACAATCTTATTTTATTCACAAAAACGGCACCCTTATACTCCAATGGCTGGGGCATTCCCCACCTCCTATGACCCAGACAGTACAGAGATTTATGACTCTTATCTGATAAACACCCGGTCAGGAAAGAGGGAATGAAAAATGCGCAATGCAGGACCATCTCTGCTATGAGAAAAAGTGCGCCAAACTTGTAAGCTGCACAGCTCTCAAAGTGAAAGTGAAACCTGTATATTCCATAACAGCCTATGAGCCCATAACATCTCACACATAAAATCAGCATAAAATCAAATAAAGATATAAGATTATTCCCCACTGTTCAATAATCCCCCTAAGGAGATATTAACCCTTGATTCTATACAGATAAAAGGAGTCACATTGTGACCCTGTCTTCTTGCGTTATCATACATGTATAAAAAATGAAACAATCTTACCAGTATCTATGCCGTAGAGCAGTAACATGGCCCTTCAAGTGTGACAGATAGTAGCGTTGCTTCTGACATGGACTTGAGAGAAGAAAGCAGGCAGCGAAACTTGTCAACTCTGATTGCTTATGGAGCTGTTAATATGAGTTGGGATGGTTTCGTAGAAAGACTCTCCCTGCATCTCCGGACTCTAACTTTCATCCATGCTCTCACTGAGAGACTGACAGGACTACTTAAAATTAAATTTATATTTGACTCTTTGATAATTTGTTGCTAATGGAATGACGTATAGCCAGTTCCTAGGGCTTATCCCTTCGAGTGCAGTTTATAGGAATAATATGCTTGATGTGTTATTTACTTGTTTGTCTTTTTATGCATCCCTAGATTATGCATGCTTTGACTAGGTGATCTGATTTATTGATAAGGTATCTCATCAGCAGTTCTGATATAGTTTAATTACGTTTTTTAACCTGAATACAACAGGCCTCAGGTTTCAGTCTGAAGATGATTTCAAGGCATAAAGAATAATTCTAAGTTTTGGTTCAAATTGTTGATTATGTTTGAAAAAATTTGCGTTCACAGATTTCTGCATTGCTAAGAGAAGTTTAACTTTTCATTCATGATGTAACTCTTTATAAGTGTAGTTGCTTTAAATGTATTAAAAGCATGTATGTGGGTGTGTACATAGGATTACGCCCAGGATAATGATTTTATCCAATCACAATAACACAGAGGTTAATGCTGTGGTTATGGACTATAGCTACGATTACGGCCATACAGGCTGAAACACATCAGCGAACAGTCCTTTGAGTGTATTCTATGTCACCCACATTGTCACTTGTATATGTATATCCGCTTTTACAAGGATGTTTATCTGAACTCTGAATAAAAGCCTTTTAAGTGTATCCTGTATGCTGGTGCTTCCCATCTACACTAAAATTTAATTATTCAAGAAATGGAGGAATGCACAGTAGTTCTCGGGATTTCACCCTTGCTTGAGTCACTTCACACTCACCTATCTCAGCAGTAGCTTTTCCGGCGAAAACTGAGCAGATAACCGGAAGACAGGGAATCCTGATGACGTCACCCGCCATACAGGCGATTGCAGAGTGAGCCTAGGAGGGGAGCGAAACAAACCGGAGGACCCATCTTGTTTTTACGGACAGACCGGTGCCTCCAGGAAGATGGTTTGTGTTCCCTGTGGACAGGCCACGAACCCCGGAAAACGAGGGATGCTCTAGGGACCGGAGCTACAGAAGCTGGGTGCGTGAATGTGGAAGCCCTAATTTCACTTCAATTTTACTGTTGTGGTTTACAAGGAGGCTCAGTTTTTACACAGACTCTGACTTTGCTGCAATAACAGGTCCTCACATAGCTCTATATGAATATTAGGAATACTTAAAACTCCAGTCCCATCTCGAAGAGTACTACTCTCCATAAGAGACTACTCCGAAATCTTCTGATACTTCTCTGCCAACGTCCTGTGACAAAAGGCAAAGAATGACTGGGGTTATGAGGAAGTGGGGGAGGTATTTAAGCCTTTGGCTGGGGTGTCTTTGCTTCCTCCTGGTGGCCAGGTTCAGTATTTCCCACAAGTAAGGAATGCAGCTGTGGACTCTTCCCATATAAAGAAGGAAAAGTAAGGATGGAATCAGGGTATACAATATACATAAAATGTACATGCAGCAGAAACTAAATTAAAAAGAAAAAGGAGAAGTCAACTTAAATACATATGTAATAAAAAAACTTATTTCTTTGCATTTAGTTTTATCACTTCATCAAGAAGTTAATCAGGACAAACAGGAAATGAGTATAACTTTATTTACATATATACACACACAACTGAGACATAAACATCATGCAATACATTATTGTAAAATGATCACCACATGGTTTTATAATCCAGAAAATTAAAGAATGCTGCTGCTTAGCTGTACAAGTGTGCACACAGAACTGAGAAGAGGTGGGATCTCATTAAAATAAAATGAAAGCAAGGAAAGTCACGCCCCAGTACAGTGCAACGTATGCTGAAATGTGTAGTTTGCAGCTCAATTTAATCAATAATGAAATGAACACAAAAAGGAACTATAATTCCCAGCATGATACAAATTCAATAACAAAATGGAGGAGTAAAACAAACAAAAAACGTAATTATTTTACCAGACAGCTGGCTAATATACATAATCTGGCAAACCTAGCAAATAAAGGCATATTATATGTTTTCAAGGAACATTTATTACAATGGTATTTTTTTTGTATTCAGAAATATCAAGGGCGCGATCCAATATACGGTGCAGGTTTCGGCGCAAGCATGGAAACCTGCGCCGCCCGTAGTTTCAGCTATCACATATACGGCGCCGGCAGTTGCTAAAGTGCCGTAAGTCGGACAAACTAGCGATGTCCAGAAATAAGTGTAAGTACAAATATCTGGAGTCGCCAGTGACTTACGGCACTTTAGAACCTGCCGCCGCATAAAAAAACTGACTAAAGTCTTAAATCTCCCGTTACTCTCTAACACGCTTCCCAAAAATAACCCGACACGTATACCCCTCTATCCGCAATCCCCCCTCTCACTCCTAACAATAAATATATTAAATATATGGCATTAGACATTAAATAAACAGAAAAGTCAATGTGTGTCGGCACTTAAAACTACTGGTTGCTTTGGCAATAAGCAAGTGCTCCCATGAATATTATAAAGAGCAAACCAATATTGAACAAATTGCCTTGATGCCAAGTCCGATTTTGCAATCAGTCTCTCACCTTTCCTTGTTACGTGACGTCCGGTGACACCTTTTCTGTTGCTGAAAACAACCGGATCCACGACGACCCTCTGTGCGCAAACCAGGTGCACACACAAGCGGTCCGGCACTTGACGCCTATTCTGACCGCTCCGGTCCCCTCTGCGTGGATCCTCTCGGGTGGCGTGTGACGTCACTTTGCTCACTTCCGGTTCTCGGAACCTCCCTCTCCGAAGCAGAGCCGTGCAGCTATCGGCAACTTCCAAAACCTGGATCGGTGAGCTGCACCTGACATGCAGAGAGACCCCACTGGAACTGGTGCAATCCTCGGCTCCACAACACAAAGACAAGCAAAAACGAATGAGGTGTCTAACCCCCTAATGTGAGCCCCTACACCGCCGCCAGCTACATTAAAATGATTACCCCCTAATGTGAGACCCTACACTGCCGCAAGCTACATTAAAATGATTACCCCCTAATGTGAGCCCCTACCCCGCCGCCAGCTACATTAAAATGATTACCCCCTAATGTGAGCCCCTACCCCGCCGCCAGCTACATTAAAATGATTAGCCCCTAATGTGAGCCCCTACACCGCCGCCAGCTACATTAAAATGATTAGCCCCTAATGTGAGCCCCTACACCGCCGCCAGCTACATTAAAATGATTAGCCCCTAATGTGAGCCCCTACACCACTGCCAGCTACATTAAAATGATTAGCCCCTAATGTGAGCCCCTACACCGCCGCCAGCTACATTAAAATGATTAGCCCCTAATGTGAGCCCCTACACCACCGCCAGCTACATTAAAATGATTAGCCCCTAATGTGAGCCCCTACACCACCTCCAGCTACATTAACTATATTACCCCCTAATATGATCACCCTACACCCGCTGCCACCTATAATAACTACATTAACCCCTAATCTGAGCCCCCTACCCTGCCGCCACCGATTTTAACTACATTAACCCGTAATGTGAACCCCCTACCCCGCCGCCACCTATATTAAACATATTAACCACTAACTTTATTATTATTAAAATAAATCTAAATAATATTAATAATATTAACTAAATTATTCCTATTTAAATCTAAATACTTACCTATAAAATAAACCCTAAAATAGCTACAATATAATTAATAATTACATTGTAGCTATTTTAGGGTTTATATTTATTTTACAGGTAACTTGGTATTTATTTTAACTAGGTACAATAGCTATTAAATAGTTAATAACTTAAGAGCTGACTACAACAGCGCAACCCTTGGTAGGGCCCTCTACCCATTTGATCCCTATAATTGTTTATAGCGCTTTGGAATCTGTTGGCGCTCTACAAATAACCGATAATAATAATAATAATAATAATAATAACCTTCATTCAAGCATCTCTTCTATGATATCCTGTTCTTGAGACTTAGCTTCTCTGCTATGATACCTAAGTATGCTTACCCTGCTCCTGAGACTTAGCATCTCTGCTGTAATACCTGAGTATGCTTACCTTGCTCCTTAAGCAAAGCATCTGTGCTGTGATACCCTCGTATGCCTAGCTTGCTCCTTCAGCAAAGCATCTGTGCTGTGATACCTGAGTATGCCTAGCTTGCTCCTTCAGCAAAGCATCTGTGCTGTGATACCTGAGTATGCCTAGCTTGCTCCTGAAGCCAAGCATTCCTGCTGTGATACCTGAGTATGCCTAGCTTGCTCCTGAAGCCAAGCATCTCTGCTGTGATACCTGAGTATGCCTAGCTTGCTCCTGAAGCCAAGCATCCCTGCCGTGATACCTGAGTATGCCTACCTTGCTCCCGAAGCCAAGCGTCCCTGCTGCGATACCTGCGTATGTCTAGCTTGCTCCTGAAGCTAAGCATATCTGCTGTGATACCTGAGTATGCCTACCTTGCTCCTGAAGCCAAGCATCTCTGCTGTGATACCTGAGTATGCCTAGCTTGCTCCTGAAGCCAAGCATTCCTGCTGTGATACCTGAGTATGCCTAGCTTGCTCCTGAAGCCAAGCATCCCTGCTGTGATACCTGCGTATGCCTACCTTGCTCCTGAAGCCAAACATCTCTGCTGTGATACCTGAGTATGCTTAGCTTGCTCCTGAAGCCAAACATCTCTGCTGTGATACCTGAGTATGCCTATTTTGCTCCTGAAGCCAAGCATCTCTGCTGTGATACCTGAGTATGCCTATTTTGCTCCTGAAGCCAAGCATCTCTGCTGTGATACCTGAGTATGCTTTGCTTGCTCCTGAAGCCAAGCATTCCTGCTGTGATACCTGAGTATGCCTAGCTTGCTCCTGAAGCCAAGCATTCCTGCTGTGATACCTGAGTATGCCTAGCTTGCTCCTGAAGCCAAGCATCTCTGCTGTGATACCTGAGTATGCCCAGCTTGCTCCTGAAGCCAAGCATTCTTGCTGTGATACCTGAGTATGCCTAGCTTGCTCCTGAAGCCAAGCATCTCTGCTGTGATACCTGAGTATGCCTAGCTTGCTCCTGAAGCCAAGCATTCCTGCTGTGATACCTGAGTATGCCTAGCTTGCTCCTGAAGCCAAGCATTCCTGCTGTGATACCTGAGTATGCCTAGCTTGCTCCTGAAGCCAAGCATCTCTGCTGTGATACCTGAGTATGCCTAGCTTGCTTCTGAAGCCAAGCATCTCTGCTGTGATACCTGAGTATGCTTAGCTTGCTACTGAAGCCAAACATCTCTGCTGTGATACCTGAGTATGCCTACCTTGCTCCTGAAGCCAAGCATCTCTGCTGTGATACCTGAGTATGCCTACCTTGCTCCTGAAGCCAAGCATCTCTGCTGTGATACCTGAGTATGCCTACCTTGCTCCTGAAGCCAAGCATCTCTGCTGTGATACCTGAGTATGCCTACCTTGCTCCTGAAGCCAAGCATTCCTGCTGTGATACCTGAGTATGCCTAGCTTACTCCTGAAGCCAAGCATTCCTGCTGTGATACCTGAGTATGCCTAGCTTGCTCCTGAAGCCAAGCATCTCTGCTGTGATACCTGAGTATGCCTAGCTTGCTCCTGAAGCCAAGCATTCCTGCTGTGATACCTGAGTATGCCTAGCTTGCTCCTGAAGCCAAGCATCTCTGCTGTGATACCTGAGTATGCCTACCTTGCTCCTGAAGCCAAGCATTCCTGCTGTGATACCTGAGTATGCCTAGCTTGCTCCTGAAGCCAAGCATTCCTGCTGTGATACCTGAATATGCCTAGCTTGCTCCTGAAGCCAAGCATCTCTGCTGTGATACCTGAGTATGCCTAGCTTGCTCCTGAAGCCAAGCATTCCTGCTGTGATACCTGAGTATGCCTAGCTTGCTCCTGAAGCCAAGCATTCCTGCTGTTATACCTGAGTATGCCTAGCTTGCTCCCGAAGCCAAGCATTCCTGCTGCGATACCTGCGTATGCCTAGCTTGCTCCTGAAACCAAGCACCTCTGCTGTGATACCTGAGTATGCTTAGCTTGCTCCTGAAGCCAAACATCTGTGCTGTGATACCTGAGTATGCCTAGCTTGCTCCTGAAGTCAAGCACCTCTGCTGTGATACCTGAGTATGCCTAGCTTGCTCCTGAAGCCAAGCACCTCTGCTGTGATACCTGAGTATGCCTAGCTTGCTCCTGAAACCAAGCACCTCTGCTGTGATACCTGAGTATGCCTAACTTGCTCCTGAAGCCAAGCATCTCTGTTGTGATACCCGAGTATGCCTACCTTACTCCTGAAGCCAAGCATTCCTGCTGTGATACCTGAGTATGCCTACCTTCCTCCTGAAGCCAAGCATCCCTGCTGCAATACCTGCGTATGTCTAGCTTGCTCCTGAAGCTAAGCATATCTGCTGTGATACCTGAGTATGCCTAGCTTGCTCCTGAAACCAAGCACCTCTGCTGTGATACCCTCGTATGCCTAGCTTGCTCCTGAAGCCAAGCATCTCTGCTGTGATACCTGAGTATGCCTAGCTTGCTCCTGAAGCCAAACATCTCTGCTGTGATACCTGAGTATGCCTAGCTTGCTCCTGAAGCCAAGCATCTCTGCTGTGATACCTGAGTATGCCTAGCTTGCTCCTGAAGCCAAGCATTCCTGCTGTGATACCTGAGTATGCCTAGCTTGCTCCTGAAGCCAAGCATCCCTGCTGTGATACCTGCGTATGCCTACCTTGCTCCTGAAGCCAAGCATCCCTGCAGTGATACCTGCGTATGCCTGTGATACCTGCGTATGCCTACCTTGCTCCTGAAGCCAAACATCTCTGCTGTGATACCTGAGTATGCTTAGCTTGCTCCTGAAGCCAAACATCTCTGCTGTGATACCTGAGTATGCCTATTTTGCTCCTGAAGCCAAGCATCTCTGCTGTGATACCTGAGTATGCCTATTTTGCTCCTGAAGCCAAGCATCTCTGCTGTGATACCTGCATATGCTTTGCTTGCTCCTGAAGCCAAGCATTCCTGCTGTGATACCTGAGTATGCCTAGCTTGCTCCTGAAGCCAAGCATTCCTGCTGTGATACCTGAGTATGCCTAGCTTGCTCCTGAAGCCAAGCATCTCTGCTGAGATACCTGAGTATGCCTAGCTTGCTCCTGAAGCCAAGCATTCCTGCTGTGATACCTGAATATGCCTACCTTGCTCCTGAAGCCAAGCATTCCTGCTGTGATACCTGAGTATACCTATCTTGCTTCTGAAGCCAAGCATCTCTGCTGTGATACCTGAGTATGCTTAGCTTGCTACTGAAGCCAAACATCTCTGCTGTGATACCTGAGTATGCCTACCTTGCTCCTGAAGCCAAGCATCTCTGCTGTGATACCTTAGTATGCCTAGCTTGCTCCTGAAGCCAAGCATTCCTGCTGTGATACCTGAGTATACCTATCTTGCTTCTGAAGCCAAGCATCTCTGCTGTGATACCTGAGTATGCTTAGCTTGCTACTGAAGCCAAACATCTCTGCTGTGATACCTGAGTATGCCTACCTTGCTCCTGAAGCCAAGCATCTCTGCTGTGATACCTGAGTATGCTTACCTTGCTCCTGAAGCCAAGCATCTCTGCTGTGATACCTGAGTATGCCTAGCTTGCTCCTGAAGCCAAGCATTCCTGCTGTGATACCTGAGTATGCCTAGCTTGCTCCTGAAGCCAAGCATCTCTGCTGTGATACCTGAGTATGCCTACCTTGCTCCTGAAGCCAAGCATTCCTGCTGTGATACCTGAGTATGCCTAGCTTGCTCCTGAAGCCAAGCATTCCTGCTGTGATACCTGAGTATGCCTAGCTTGCTCCTGAAGCCAAGCATCTCTGCTGTGATACCTGAGTATGCCTAGCTTGCTCCTGAAGCCAAGCATTCCTGCTGTGATACCTGAGTATGCCTAGCTTGCTCCTGAAGCCAAGCATTCCTGCTGTTATACCTGAGTATGCCTAGCTTGCTCCTGAAGCCAAGCATCTCTGTTGTGATACCCGAGTATGCCTACCTTACTCCTGAAGCCAAGCATTCCTGCTGTGATACCTGAGTATGCCTACCTTCCTCCTGAAGCCAAGCATCCCTGCTGCAATACCTGCGTATGTCTAGCTTGCTCCTGAAGCTAAGCATATCTGCTGCGATACCTGAGTATGCCTAGCTTGCTCCTGAAACCAAGCACCTCTGCTGTGATACCCTCGTATGCCTACCTTGCTCCTGAAGCCAAGCATCTCTGCTGTGATACCTGAGTATGCCTACCTTGCTCCTGAAGCCAAGCATCTCTGCTGTGATACCTGAGTATGCCTACCTTGCTCCTGAAGCCAAGCATTCCTGCTGTGATACCTGAGTATGCCTAGCTTACTCCTGAAGCCAAGCATTCCTGCTGTGATACCTGAGTATGCCTACCTTGCTCCTGAAGCCAAGCATCTCTGCTGTGATACCTGAGTATGCCTACCTTGCTCCTGAAGCCAAGCATCTCTGCTGTGATACCTGAGTATGCCTATTTTGCTCCTGAAGCCAAGCATCTCTGCTGTGATACCTGAGTATGCCTATTTTGCTCCTGAAGCCAAGCATCTCTGCTTAGATACCTGAGTATGCTTAGCTTGCTACTGAAGCCAAACATCTCTGCTGTGATACCTGAGTATGCCTACCTTGCTCCTGAAGCCAAGCATCTCTGCTGTGATACCTGAGTATGCCTAGCTTACTCCTGAAGCCAAACATCTCTGCTGTGATACCTGAGTATGCCTACCTTACTCCTGAAGCCAAGCATTCCTGCTGTGATACCTGAGTATGCCTACCTTGCTCCCGAAGCCAAGCATCCCTGCTGTGATACCTGAGTATGCCTACCTTGCTCCTGAAGCCAAGCATCTCTGCTGTGATACCTGAGTATGCCTACCTTGCTCCTGAAGCCAAGCATTCCTGCTGTGATACCTGAGTATGCCTAGCTTACTCCTGAAGCCAAGCATTCCTGCTGTGATACCTGAGTATGCTTAGCTTGCTACTGAAGCCAAACATCTCTGCTGTGATACCTGAGTATGCCTACCTTGCTCCTGAAGCCAAGCATCTCTGCTGTGATACCTGAGTATGCTTACCTTGCTCCTGAAGCCAAGCATCTCTGCTGTGATACCTGAGTATGCCTACCTTGCTCCTGAAGCCAAGCATTCCTGCTGTGATACCTGAGTATGCCTAGCTTGCTCCTGAAGCCAAGCATTCCTGCTGTGATACCTGAATATGCCTAGCTTGCTCCTGAAGCCAAGCATCTCTGCTGTGATACCTGAGTATGCCTAGCTTGCTCCTGAAGCCAAGCATTCCTGCTGTGATACCTGAGTATGCCTAGCTTGCTCCTGAAGCCAAGCATTCCTGCTGTTATACCTGAGTATGCCTAGCTTGCTCCCGAAGCCAAGCATCTCTGTTGTGATACCCGAGTATGCCTACCTTACTCCTGAAGCCAAGCATTCCTGCTGTGATACCTGAGTATGCCTACCTTCCTCCTGAAGCCAAGCATCCCTGCTGCAATACCTGAGTATGTCTAGCTTGCTCCTGAAGCTAAGCATATCTGCTGCGATACCTGAGTATGCCTAGCTTGCTCCTGAAACCAAGCACCTCTGCTGTGATACCCTCGTATGCCTACCTTGCTCCTGAAGCCAAGCATCTCTGCTGTGATACCTGAGTATGCCTACCTTGCTCCTGAAGCCAAGCATCTCTGCTGTGATACCTGAGTATGCCTACCTTGCTCCTGAAGCCAAGCATTCCTGCTGTGATACCTGAGTATGCCTAGCTTACTCCTGAAGCCAAGCATTCCTGCTGTGATACCTGAGTATGCCTACCTTGCTCCTGAAGCCAAGCATCTCTGCTGTGATACCTGAGTATGCCTACCTTGCTCCTGAAGCCAAGCATCTCTGCTGTGATACCTGAGTATGCCTATTTTGCTCCTGAAGCCAAGCATCTCTGCTGTGATACCTGAGTATGCCTATTTTGCTCCTGAAGCCAAGCATCTCTGCTTAGATACCTGAGTATGCTTAGCTTGCTACTGAAGCCAAACATCTCTGCTGTGATACCTGAGTATGCCTACCTTGCTCCTGAAACCAAGCATCTCTGCTGTGATACCTGAGTATGCCTAGCTTACTCCTGAAGCCAAACATCTCTGCTGTGATACCTGAGTATGCCTACCTTACTCCTGAAGCCAAGCATTCCTGCTGTGATACCTGAGTATGCCTACCTTGCTCCCGAAGCCAAGCATCCCTGCTGTGATACCTGAGTATGCCTACCTTGCTCCTGAAGCCAAGCATCTCTGCTGTGATACCTGAGTATGCCTACCTTGCTCCTGAAGCCAAGCATTCCTGCTGTGATACCTGAGTATGCCTAGCTTACTCCTGAAGCCAAGCATTCCTGCTGTGATACCTGAGTATGCCTACCTTGCTCCTGAAGCCAAGCATCTCTGCTGTGATACCTGAGTATGCCTACCTTGCTCCTGAAGCCAAGCATCTCTGCTGTGATACCTGAGTATGCCTATTTTGCTCCTGAAGCCAAGCATCTCTGCTGTGATACCTGAGTATGCCTATTTTGCTCCTGAAGCCAAGCATCTCTGCTTAGATACCTGAGTATGCTTAGCTTGCTACTGAAGCCAAACATCTCTGCTGTGATACCTGAGTATGCCTACCTTGCTCCTGAAGCCAAGCATCTCTGCTGTGATACCTGAGTATGCCTACCTTGCTCCTGAAGCCAAGCATTCCTGCTGTGATATCTGAGTATGCCTAGCTTGCTTCTGAAGCCAAGCATCTCTGCTGTGATACCTGAGTATGCCTAGCTTGCTCCTGAAGCCGAGCATTCCTGCTGTTATACCTGAGTATGCCTAGCTTGCTCCCGAAGCCAAGCATCCCTGCTGCGATACCTGCGTATGCCTAGCTTGCTCCTGAAACCAAGCACCTCTGCTGTGATACCTGAGTATGCTTAGCTTGCTCCTGAAGCCAAAAATCTCTGCTGTGATACCTGAGTATGCCTAGCTTGCTCCTGAAGTCAAGCACCTCTGCTGTGATACCTGAGTATGCCTAGCTTGCTCCTGAAGCCAAGCACCTCTGCTGTGATACCTGAGTATGCCTAGCTTGCTCCTGAAACCAAGCACCTCTGCTGTGATACCTGAGTATGCCTAGCTTGCTCCTGAAGCCAAGCACCTCTGCTGTGATACCTGAGTATGCCTAGCTTGCTCCTGAAACCAAGCATCTCTGCTGTGATACCTGTGTATGCCTAGCTTGCTCCTGAAACCAAGCATCCCTGCTGTGATACCTGAGTATGCCTACCTTGCTCCCGAAGCCAAGCATCTCTGCTGTGATACCTGAGTATGCCTAGCTTGCTCCTGAAGCCAAGCATCTCTGCTGTGATACCTGAGTATGCCTACCTTGCTCCTGAAGCCAAACATCTCTGCTGTGATATCTGAATATGCCTACCTTGCTCCTGAAGGCAAGCATCTCTGCTGTGATACCTGAGTATGCCTACCTTGCTCCTGAAGGCAAGCATCTCTGCTGTGATACCTGAGTATGCCTACCTTGCTCCTGAAGCCAAGCATCTCTGCTGTGATACCTGAGTATGCCTACCTTGCTCCTGAAGCCAAGCATCTCTGCTGTGATACCTGAGTATGCTTAGCTTGCTCCTGAAGGCAAGCATCTCTGCTGTGATACCTGTGTATGCCTAGCTTGCTCCTGAAACCAAACATCTCTGCTGTGATACCTGAGTATGCCTAGCTTGCTCCTGAAACCAAGCATCCCTGCTGTGATACCTGAGTATGCTTATCTTGCTCCTGAAGCCAAACATCTCTGCTGTGATACCTGAGTATGCCTACCTTGCTCCTGAAGGCAAGCATCTCTGCTGTGATACCTGTGTATGCCTAGCTTGCTCCTGAAACCAAACATCTCTGCTGTGATACCTGAGTATGCCTAGCTTGCTCCTGAAACCAAGCATCCCTGCTGTGATACCTGAGTATGCTTATCTTGCTCCTGAAGCCAAACATCTCTGCTCTGATACCTGAGTATGCCTACCTTGCTCCTGAATCCAAACATCCATGCTGCGATACCTGAGTATGCCTAGTTTGCTCCTGAAGCCAAGCATCTCTGCTGTGATACCCGAGTATGCCTACCTTACTCCTGAAGCCAAGCATTCCTGCTGTGATACCTGAGTATGCCTAGCTTGCTCCCGAAGCCAAGCATCTCTGCTGTGATACCTGAGTATGGTTAGCTTGCTCCTGAAGCCAAGCATTCCTGCTGTGATACCTGAGTATGCCTAGCTTGCTCCTGAAGCCAAGCATCTCTGCTGTGATACCTGAGTATGCTTAGCTTGCTCCTGAAGCCAAGCATCCCTGCTGTGATACCTGAGTATGCCTACCTTGCTCCTGAAGCCAAGCATCTCTGCTGTGATACCTGAGTATGCCTAGCTTGCTCCTGAAGCCAAGCATCTCTGCTGTGATACCTGAGTATGCTTAGCTTGCTCCTGAAGCCAAACATCCCTGCTGCGATACCTGTGTATGCCTAGCTTGCTCCTGAAGCCAAACATCTCTGCTGCGATACCTGTGTATGCCTAGCTTGCTCCTGAAACCAAGCATCCCTGCTGTGATACCTGCGTATGCCTACCTTGCTCCCGAAGCCAAGCATCTCTGCTGTGATACCTGAGTATGCCTAGCTTGCTCCTGAAGCCAAGCATCTCTGCTGTGATACCTGAGTATGCCTACTTTGCTCCTGAAGCCAAACATCTCTGCTGTGATATCTGAATATGCCTATCTTGCTCCCGAAGCCAAGCATCTCTGCTGTGATACCTGAGTATGCCTACCTTGCTCCTGAAGGCAAGCATCTCTGCTGTGATACCTGAGTATGCCTACCTTGCTCCTGAAGCCAAGCATCTCTGCTGTGATACCTGAGTATGCCTACCTTGCTCCTGAAGCCAAGCATCTCTGCTGTGATACCTGAGTATGCCTAGCTTGCTCCTGAAGCCAAGCATCTCTGCTGTGATACCTGAGTATGCCTACCTTGCTCCTGAAGCCAAGCATCTCTGCTGTGATACCTGAGTATGCCTATTTTGCTCCTGAAGCCAAGCATCTCTGCTGTGATACCTGAGTATGCCTATTTTGCTCCTGAAGTCAAGCATCTCTGCTCTGATACCTGAGTATGCTTAGCTTGCTCCTGAAGCCAAACATCTCTGCTGTGATACCTGAGTATGCCTACCTTGCTCCTGAAGCCAAACATCCATGCTGCGATACCTGAGTATGCCTAGCTTGCTCCTGAAGCCAAGCATCTCTGCTGTGATACCCGAGTATGCCTACCTTGCTCCTGAAGCCAAGCATCTCTGCTGTGATACCTGAGTATGCCTACCTTGCTCCTGAAGCCAAGCATCTCTGCTGTGATACCTGAGTATGCCTACCTTGCTCCTGAAGCCAAGCATCTCTGCTGTGATACCTGAGTATGCCTATTTTGCTCCTGAAGCCAAGCATCTCTGCTGTGATACCTGAGTATGCCTATTTTGCTCCTGAAGCCAAGCATCTCTGCTGTGATACCTGAGTATGCTTAGCTTGCTCCTGAAGCCAAGCATCTATGCTGTGATACCTGAGTATGCCTAACTTGCTCCTGAAGCCAAGCATTCCTACTGTGATACCTGAGTATGCCTAGCTTGCTCCTGAAGCCAAGCACCTCTGTTGTGATACCTGCGTATGCCTAGCTTGCTCCTTAAAGGGTTATGAAACGCAACATTTTTCTTTCATGATTTAGGTAGAACATACAATTTTAAATAACTTTCCAATTTACTTCTATTATTCAATTTTCTTAATACTCTTGCTATGCTTTGTTGAAGGAGCAGCAATGCACTACTGGTCTCTAACTGAACACATGGGTGAGCCAATGACAATCAGTATATATATGCAGCCACTAATCAGCAGCTAGAATCTGTTATTTGCTGCCCTTGTGGTTTCCTAGATAAACATTTCAGCAAAGGATGACAAGAAAAGGAAGCAAATTAAATAATTGAAGTAAATTGAAAAGTTGTTTAAAATGGTTTGTTCTACCTAAATCATGAGAGAAATTTTTTGGGTTTCATGTCCCTTTAAGTCAAGCATCCCTTCCGTGATACCTGAGTATGCCTAGCTTGCTCCTGAAGCCAAGCATCTCTGCTGTGATACCTGAGTATACCTACCTTGCTCCTGAAGCCAAGCATCTCTACTGTGATACCTGAGTATGCCTACCTTGCTCCTGAAGCCAAGCATCCCTGCCGTGATACCTGAGTATGCCTAGCTTGCACCTGAAGCTAAGCATCTCTGCTATAATACCTGAGTATACATAGCTTGCTCCTGAAACCAAGCATCTCTGCTGTGATACCTGAGTATGCCTAGCTTGCTCCTGAAGCCAAGCATCTCTGCTGTGATACCTGAGTATGCCTACCTTGCTCCTGAATCCAAGCATCTCTGCTGTGATACCTGAGTATGCCTACCTTGCTCCTGAAGCCAAGCATCTCTGCTGTGATACCTGAGTATGCTTAGCTTGCACCTGAAGCCAAGCATCTCTGCTGTGATACCTGAGTATGCCTACCTTGCTCCTGAAGCCAAGCATCTCTGCTGTGATACCTGCATATGCCTAGCTTGCTCCTGAATCCAAGCAACTCTGCTGTGATACCTGAGTATGCCTATCTTGCTTCTGAAGCCAAGCATCTCTGCTGTGATACCTGAGTATGCCTACCTTGCTCCTGAAGCCAAGCATCTCTGCTGTGATACCTGAGTATGCCTACCTTGCTCCTGAAGGCAAGCATCTCTGCTGTGATACCTGAGTATGCCTACCTTGCTCCTGAAGCCAAGCATCTCTGCTGTGATACCTGAGTATGCCTACCTTGCTCCTGAATCCAAGCATCTCTGCTGTGATACCTGAGTATGCCTACCTTGCTCCTGAAGCCAAGCATCTCTGCTGTGATACCTGAGTATGCCTAGCTTGCTCCTGAAGCCAAGCATCTCTGCTGTGATACCTGAGTATGCTTAGCTTGCTCCTGAAGCCAAACATCCCTGCTGCGATACCTGTGTATGCCTAGCTTGCTCCTGAAGCCAAACATCTCTGCTGCGATACCTGTGTATGCCTAGCTTGCTCCTGAAACCAAGCATCCCTGCTGTGATACCTGCGTATGCCTACCTTGCTCCCGAAGCCAAGCATCTCTGCTGTGATACCTGAGTATGCCTAGCTTGCTCCTGAAGCCAAGCATCTCTGCTGTGATACCTGAGTATGCCTACTTTGCTCCTGAAGCCAAACATCTCTGCTGTGATATCTGAATATGCCTATCTTGCTCCCGAAGCCAAGCATCTCTGCTGTGATACCTGAGTATGCCTACCTTGCTCCTGAAGCCAAGCATCTCTGCTGTGATACCTGAGTATGCCTACCTTGCTCCTGAAGCCAAGCATCTCTGCTGTGATACCTGAGTATGCCTACCTTGCTCCTGAAGCCAAGCATCTCTGCTGTGATACCTGAGTATGCCTAGCTTGCTCCTGAAGCCAAGCATCTCTGCTGTGATACCTGAGTATGCCTACCTTGCTCCTGAAGCCAAGCATCTCTGCTGTGATACCTGAGTATGCCTATTTTGCTCCTGAAGCCAAGCATCTCTGCTGTGATACCTGAGTATACCTATTTTGCTCCTGAAGTCAAGCATCTCTGCTCTGATACCTGAGTATGCTTAGCTTGCTCCTGAAGCCAAACATCTCTGCTGTGATACCTGAGTATGCCTACCTTGCTCCTGAAGCCAAACATCCATGCTGCGATACCTGAGTATGCCTAGCTTGCTCCTGAAGCCAAGCATCTCTGCTGTGATACCCGAGTATGCCTACCTTGCTCCTGAAGCCAAGCATCTCTGCTGTGATACCTGAGTATGCCTACCTTGCTCCTGAAGCCAAGCATCTCTGCTGTGATACCTGAGTATGCCTACCTTGCTCCTGAAGCCAAGCATCTCTGCTGTGATACCTGAGTATGCCTATTTTGCTCCTGAAGCCAAGCATCTCTGCTGTGATACCTGAGTATGCCTATTTTGCTCCTGAAGCCAAGCATCTCTGCTGTGATACCTGAGTATGCTTAGCTTGCTCCTGAAGCCAAGCATCTCTGCTGTGATACCTGAGTATGCCTAACTTGCTCCTGAAGCCAAGCATTCCTACTGTGATACCTGAGTATGCCTAGCTTGCTCCTGAAGCCAAGCACCTCTGTTGTGATACCTGCGTATGCCTAGCTTGCTCCTTAAAGGGTTATGAAACGCAACATTTTTCTTTCATGATTTAGGTAGAACATACAATTTTAAATAACTTTCCAATTTACTTCTATTATTCAATTTTCTTAATACTCTTGCTATGCTTTGTTGAAGGAGCAGCAATGCACTACTGGTCTCTAACTGAACACATGGGTGAGCCAATGACAATCAGTATATATATGCAGCCACTAATCAGCAGCTAGAATCTGTTATTTGCTGCCCTTGTGGTTTCCTAGATAAACATTTCAGCAAAGGATGACAAGAAAAGGAAGCAAATTAAATAATTGAAGTAAATTGAAAAGTTGTTTAAAATGGTTTGTTCTACCTAAATCATGAGAGAAATTTTTTGGGTTTCATGTCCCTTTAAGTCAAGCATCCCTTCCGTGATACCTGAGTATGCCTAGCTTGCTCCTGAAGCCAAGCATCTCTGCTGTGATACCTGAGTATACCTACCTTGCTCCTGAAGCCAAGCATCTCTACTGTGATACCTGAGTATGCCTACCTTGCTCCTGAAGCCAAGCATCCCTGCCGTGATACCTGAGTATGCCTAGCTTGCACCTGAAGCTAAGCATCTCTGCTATAATACATGAGTATACATAGCTTGCTCCTGAAACCAAGCATCTCTGCTGTGATACCTGAGTATGCCTAGCTTGCTCCTGAAGCCAAGCATCTCTGCTGTGATACCTGAGTATGCCTACCTTGCTCCTGAATCCAAGCATCTCTGCTGTGATACCTGAGTATGCCTACCTTGCTCCTGAAGCCAAGCATCTCTGCTGTGATACCTGAGTATGCTTAGCTTGCACCTGAAGCTAAGCATCTCTGCTGTGATACCTGAGTATGCCTACCTTGCTCCTGAAGCCAAGCATCTCTGCTGTGATACCTGCATATGCCTAGCTTGCTCCTGAATCCAAGCAACTCTGCTGTGATACCTGAGTATGCCTATCTTGCTTCTGAAGCCAAGCATCTCTGCTGTGATACCTGAGTATGCCTACCTTGCTCCTGAAGCCAAGCATCTCTGCTGTGATACCTGAGTATGCCTACCTTGCTCCTGAAGCCAAGCATCTCTGCTGTGATACCTGAGTATGCCTACCTTGCTCCTGAATCCAAGCATCTCTGCTGTGATACCTGAGTATGCCTACCTTGCTCCTGAAGCCAAGCATCTCTGCTGTGATACCTGAGTATGCTTAGCTTGCACCTGAAGCTAAGCATCTCTGCTGTGATACCTGAGTATGCCTACCTTGCTCCTGAAGCCAAGCATCTCTGCTGTGATACCTGCATATGCCTAGCTTGCTCCTGAATCCAAGCATCTCTGCTGTGATACCTGAGTATGCCTATCTTGCTTCTGAAGCCAAGCATCTCTGCTGTGATACCTGAGTATGCCTATCTTGCTTCTGAAGCCAAGCATCTCTGCTATGATACCTGTATACGTCTATCTGCATCCTGAAAGCAGAACCCTTACCAACAGTACCCGCTGGGTAATCTGTGCTTGTTGAGAGGATTGTAACTTGGGTATTCTATTCCCTTTTCCCCTACTCCAGTAAATTATTCACAAGAAAAGACTTTCTTTGTCCTGTGTCTCTATTCCTGCATACCAAGTTCCACACAACTCCCTTCACCCTACAGGATCTGGCACACCTAGTAAATAAAAGCATATTATATGTTATCAAGGACCAGTTATTACAATGGTATTTTTTTTGTATTAAAAAATATCAAGTATTTTGGATGAGAAAAAAGGCACTCTGATAGCAACAGTGACCTCTATTGGTTACAGACATAAGCAAAAGGCTTTGTTTTTTGTAAGGAAAACAGAAATGCTAAGTGACACTGACAACGAAAGTGACTCTGACAACGACAGTGACCTTTGTTGGTCATGGTCAGAGTCACATGGCATTTTTGATCAAGCTGAAATGCCAAGTGACTATGACAGCCACAGCGACAATGACCTTTGATGGTCTCGGTCACGGTCGCAGTCACGGTCAGAGTCACATGGGATTTTCTAATCAAGCTGAAATGCCAAGTGACTATGACAGCAACAGCGACAATGACCTTTGATGGTCGCATTAACGGTCATAGTCACATGGCATTTTTGATAAAACGGAAATGCCAAGTGACTATGACAGCAACAGCGACAATGACCTTTGATTAGTCGCGGTCACGGTCATAGTCACATGGCATTTTCAATCAAGCTGAAATACCAAGTCACTATGACAGCAACAGCGACAATGACCTTTGATGGTCGCGGTCACGGTCAGTCATATGGCATTTTTGATCAAGCTAATTTGCCAAGTGACTATGACAACAACAGCGACAATGACCTTTGATGGTCGCGGTCACGGTCAGAGTCACATGACATTTTTGATCAAGCTGAAATGCCAAGTGACTATGACAACAACAGCGACAATGACCTTTCATGGTCGCGGTCACGGTCAAAGCCACATGGCATTTTGATCAAGCTGAAATGCCAAGTGACTATGACAGCAACAGCGACAATGACCTTTAATTTGTCCGAAATCAAAGTGTTTGTCAGAGTCATGTGGAAATTTGCACTAAATATGCTATGTGATTATGACATTTGACAATGTACTAAAATGGACACTGTACGGATGATGCTGTCAGAGACTCAGAGTGTCACCTACCTGCTGTCCGGATCACTGTAGCATGGGACCAGTCTGTCTCTAACATAAGCTCGCCATTCACTGGCGCAAACCACTTTAACACAATCAAAAATAAATAAATAAATTTAAAAAAAATAATATTTTTTTAAAGTGCTCCCCACTGCTCCCTATTGCGCCCCGGGCCACTGCCCGGTCTGCCCGCCCCTGGAAACAGCCCTGTACTCACCACTCAGTAACACACACATATAAGTGATATATATAAAAGCAGCAGCTGCACTATTTAAACACAAATAGCAATATGCACCAAGTTACTCACTTCCTGAAGCAGAAATATGTTGCTCTTCCGTATTTTCTTGATCTTAAAGGGATAGTAAACACCAAAAATGTTATTGTTTAAAAATATAGATAATCCCTATTCCATTTATTTACCATTCCCCAGTTTTGCATAACCAGCACTGTTATAGAAATATACTTTTTTAACTCTGTGATTACCTTGTATATATGCTTCTGCAGACTGCTTCCTTATCTCAGATCGTTTGACAGACTTGCATTTCAGGCAATTAGTGCTGACTCTTAAATAACTTCCCGTGCGTGAGCACAGTGTTGTCTATATGAAACACATGAAGAACTAACGCCGTCTAGCTGTGAAAAACTATCAAATGCATTCAGATGAGAGGCGGCCTTCAGGGGCTTAGAAATTAGCATATGAGCCTACCTAGGTTTAGCTTTCAACTAAGAATAGCAACAGAACAAAGCAAATGATGATAAAAGTAAATTAGAAAATCGTTAGGATATACTTATCTTCAGAGCTATTTCACTATAAACGCTACAAGGATAATAGCTAAAGCTCCGATCGCCATTTTCAGCATTTGATTGACAGATGACTCATCTGCAATCAACTAATCATTGTTTCCCCCGGGGCAGTGACGTTTGTGCAAAGGGGCTGAATGCCCCGGGGGGGGGGGGGGGGGGGAGGGGAACAACAATTAGTTGATTGCAGATGAGTTATCTGTCAATTAAATGCTGAAAATGGCGACCGGAGCTTTAGCTATTTTCCGTGTAGCTTTTATAGTGAAATAGCTCTGAAGATATATATCCTAATATCCTAACGATTTCATGAATGAAACTCTCATTAATTTTTTACTTTGCTGTAAGGCTATATATACTCATTCATTTTTTAACTGCTATCGTTTCACTTTATGTAATCTGTTTAACTTGACATTCACTTTAATCTCCATTCCCAGAGCTGAGCAAATAGAGATCGTAGCTCTAAACTTCTCACTCTGGCTCAACATTTGAATTTCACACAAAGCCGCCATTTGCTCTCCTCCATTGTTTCATGAAGAGATTTCTTTCAAAACACATATATTCCGTAAATTTTTTGAACAATTCAAATTATTTAACAATGTGCATACACGTATGCATGCACACACACAACATACACACACACTACGCATCATACACATAGATGTAGCCACTTATGTACATATAGTACACAGCATATACATGTACATATACTACACAACACACACATATACATACACAGCATACACACACATATGTACACACACAACCCACTCTCTACAGCATAAACACACATTACACAGCATACACACACATTACACAGCATACACACATATATGTACACATCGTGGCTGGACTGTTAGCCGACAGACATTTGGCCGACAGACATTTGGCCGACGGATAATAGTCTGACACACAAGTGGCTGTCAGATAACAGTCCGGCCACGAGATAGGTAGATAGATAGATTTGATAGATATATAGATTAGATAGATAAATAGATGCAATAGATAGATAGATAAATTCGATAGATAGATTCAATAAATAGATATATAAATAGATAGATCTGAGAGATAGATAATTTCACAGACAGAGAATTACAAGACATGCGGGCTGAGACCCATGGTTAGGTTCCCAGAGGTGGATGCGGCGCCCAAGGCTCTGATTAGAACAGAGCACTCCAGAGCGTATCTGCCCTCGGCCGAACTCGGAATATGCTTCGTCATTCTGTCCGTCGGCCAAATGTCCGCCGGACAGAATGCTGTCGGCCAAATGTCCGTCTGCATTTTGTCAGAGCACCTGTACACACACATATACATACACAGCATACATACACATATGTACACACACAACACACTCTCTACAGCATGCACACACATTACACAGCATACACACATATACGTACAAACATAGCAACATATGTGCACACACTAAGAATAGCATACAGCACACATATAAATATGTCTAATATTTTGTGCCTGCAACCTAACATGCACCTAGATTCCGAGTTTTGCGTTAACAGGGGTGCGGTGCTAACAAGCAGTTTATGCTCACCGCTCACTTGCAGACAACGCTGGTATTACGGGTTTTTAGAAACGCGGCGTTAACCGCAAAAAAGTGAGCGAAGAGCAAAATTTAGCTCCACATCTCCCCTCAATGCTAGCGCTGCTTACGGTAGCGGTGAGCAGGTAAAACGTGCTCGTGCACGATTTCCCCATAGGAATCAATGGGGGAGAGCTGGCTGAAAAAAACCTAACACCTGCAAAAAAGCAGCGTTCAGCTTCTAACGCAGCCCCATTGATTCCTATGGGGAAATACTTTTTATCAATCAAAAGGAAACTGCACATATAAAAGTTCCCTCGGTAGGGCTGTGTTATAAAAGTTCATATCCTTAAACCACCATCTATAGTGAAACAGTCCAAGTCCAGATAACAAAGCAAATAAATTTGAATAATTGATATAATAGAATCTGTCTTACCGCGTCTGGTCCACGGGTGCGATCGTGTAGCGGTCCACCATTTTCTGAATTTTAGTCCGTGCCGATGGAATTGCCCTCCGGTCATGCGGTATCCAGGGTTTCCAAAGCTCCGTGAATCGGCTGGGTTCGTAAGAATCACACCCTCCTCAGATGCGTGCAGTATGCTCTATTGGCTGCAAATGCCGTGACGTTCCTGCCTTGCTTGTTGTCGGACCAATCCAGTGTGGAGGGGGGAGGAGACACTCAACAGCCCGTTGGTGTCTGCCTCCGTGCTCACTCTAAGGGAATCCACAATGCATTCAAAAAGGAAAAAGTCGGGAGCACCGGTAGATGAAACAGTAGCTTTTATTCCAGCATAAATAGCTACAAAATAAAACATCAATTCTTTTGTGCTGACAAGAAGTAACAATCTGTCAGCGTCGAGACTTGACAGCAGCTGGATGGTCAATCAGGAGGAAAGGTGATAAGAAGCTGACATGTTTCGGCTTTCAGCCGTACTCTAAGCTGATAAAATGTTTAAAATGTGCTCCCTTTTTCTAGGGCTAACCTCTCTCCCATTGGCCAGCCAGATTAGCCAATCCTGAACATTTTCTTGCTAACAGGCAAGCATAAACATAAACATCCAAAGACTGCTCACTTTGCAAATTTTATCCATTATTAAAGTGCAAGGTATCTCTATTTATGTCTTTGTCTTTTAACTGCCGTATCTAACTTATAGAAATTACGATATATACAAGGCCTAAATAGCACTGCTCGTGTAATCCAAAGAGGACCTAAACCTGCACGGATAACCTGCAACATTTTTAAATTTAGCAGCAATTTGTGCGACAATGCCGCTGAAGGATTTAAGGCTTCTACTAGACCCAAAATTTAGTAGACGATTTTGCCTATAAAGAATACTTATGTAAATGTATGTGGAGATGTAAAATGATGCATACATGAGGAAGGGATGTGTCTAATGTAAATCAGTAGACCCCAGTATTTCTAACCCATACTAAATATCAATAGTAAAGGGGGGGTGGGGCTATTGCCAATAGTTAATCAAATCGTAGGCAGAATTAAGTCCAGAAGGTGTTCTGGTCCCTAACTGTCAGGCTCACTGCTGCAAGGCATATCGATGTACCTGTCCCTTTAAATAATAAACTCTGATTAACAACTTTCTCTATAAAACCTCTAATCTACTATACTACATTGCTTGTTATTGACCGTCTGCCACCCAGTGGTAGCTAAACGGTATTATCCTGAGCCTTGCCTGTTTCCCTGCTCCTCTCTGAACCTTGCCTGCACAACCTCTCTCTGAGTACCGGATCTACTTTGAATCACACGCCATCAACAGAACTACCTGAGCCCTGATCAAGCTCTCTACACCGGACCAGCTTACTCCCCACTGGGGTTCTCTATACCGGATTCCAGACCTCACTCTCTAGGGTATTAACTTCCACTCAGGTACTTTTAAAAGTTCAGTTGTTACAAGTTTGTTCTTACTGCTACCGTTATTCACTGAGCCTGTATTTTCAGTTCACCCTAAAGAGCAACCTGTCAGTTTTTCTTTTGTTGTGTACATTACTCTTATCCTCTCAAAATACCACATATATATAAATAAGTTGATCAACATTTATCCGCTGCATAGCTGTGCTTTATGATAATTATTTTTCACAAGTACTTTGTAAGTTTGTTCTTTTTTTATTTGGGATTCACAGTGAGAGACACTGCTATATAAAACCAGTGTTAATACCAAACACATGTGATAGCAATAGTGTTTTCTCACCTATTCCCCTAATATCAACCTTGCTGACTGTTAAATGTGCTGTTTGACACTATCACTCATGATAGTTTATGTCACATAGCAATATTTTCATTCTGCTACAATCATTCATATTTTTTAGTACAAGTATGATTCTCAGCAGCTGTGGTTCACACAACTCATTATATAAATCTCATTACTAGCTATCGTATCTGAGTCTGACACTAACTTAAAGATCCAGAACACCTCCTGTTTACCCAAAAGTTTTTCTCTGTTACCACCTCTTGATGGAGCTTGTATCCTCTCTATAGCTGTCCATCTGAAGCTGTCTGTTTCTTTGTTGTGTATTTGTACAAAATGCTGTACCAAGGGGGTGCTTGACCTGCCTGTCCTGATTGTGGAAAGATGTTCCCTGATCCGCGATCTTATCTGCCTAGTGGTAAGACCTACGTATTGTATCCTGCAAATTATGCAGGTAATCAGGTAAATGACATATTTTGCTCTGCATGTGATACATGATTTGATTTCATAATGTTGACCTGTGGTTGTGGATTGAAATGTTTCTCCACAGATTACTTTTTCACAGGCCACACAGTCCCTAAAGTTGCATCTATGCATCCCTTTAACTGTTAACCAGGCTGAACCTCCTGGTGCAGCCATTTTTACTTTAGTCGGAGCTATCATGTTGCCATTTCTCTTATATGCAAACTGACAGCCCAATTTTGAGATCTCTGTTAGATCATCATCCGCAGAGAGCATATTGAAATGTTTCTTGATGATATTACAGATCTCGCTGTATTCCATGGAATAGTCTGTAGTAAAAAGTGTGCCTTTCTTGTGTTGATCCTTATAAAGGATAGTTTTGTCTTTGGGCAGTAAAAGGTCTTTTCTTTCTAAATGTTCAGCTGTCTCTCTGGCATTTCTAATTGTTTTTAGGTCATAACCCCTGTTCTTAAGTCTCTTCGTGAGTTCCTTACTCTCTCTCACATAGTGGTCCTGATGACTACAATTCCTTTTGACCCTTATATACTGTCCCTTGGCTACTGCTTTGAACACTTCTTGAGAATGACAGCTGTTTGCATGGAGTAGTGTATTCCCTGTAATTGGCTTTCTATATATGGTAGAGGTTACTTTCTCACCAGGTTTACCTATGAGGGTGACATCCAGGTAGTTGATGCTGTCACTGTTGCTTTCAAATGTGAACTCAATTCCCTTATCATTTTCATTCAAATAATCAATGAAGGCACCAACTCCCGATGCACTACCTCTCCACACAAACAGGAGATCGTCGATAAAACTTTTAAAAAAGACTATATCGTCTCTGTATGGGTTTCTCTCTCCAAATATGTGGTCCTCCTCCCACCAACCCATGAATAGGTTGGCGTAGGAGGGGGCAAATTTAGCCCCCATAGCCGTACCACACATTTGGAGAAAGAAACAACCATTGAACTCAAAGAAATTATGCGTCAAGAGGAAACGCGTGACCCTATTCACATAATCACACAGCGTGGAATCATTTCTATAGTATTTCCTCATGTAGTAATTGACGGCTTTCAAACCCTGATCATGGGGGATGGATGAGTAGAGAGACTTGACATCGACAGTGACCCACCTGTAACCCTCATGCCAATCAATGTCTGACACCAAATTCAGAACATGTTTGGTGTCCAGAACAAAGCTTGTCAGTCGCCTGATCATTGGTTGCAAAAGTGCATCTAGCCACTCAGACAGGGGTTCAAAAAGTGACCCAATGCCACTCACGATGGGCTTGTCTCTGACATCAGTGAGTGACTTGTGCACTTTGGGTAGGTGATTAAATATCGGCATTCTAGGGTGGCTCACAAATAGGTAGTCACCAGTTTCTTTATCCAATAATCTCAATTCGAGACCATCATCAATCAGATCCTTAAGCTGCTTTTGAAAATCTTTAGTGGGATCTGAAAGTAATACCCTATAATCTTAGGTGTTGGAGAGTTACCTGTTTGCCTCCTTGACAAAGTCATCCCTGTCAAGAATGACTACAGACCCCCCCTTGTCTGCTGAGCGAATCACCAGATCCGGATTGTCACTCAACTTTTGTAATGCCTGCCTCTCTGCCACTGTAATATTTGGTTTGTAAAGTCTCTCACGATAGTGTAAATTTGTGAGGTCTCTTTCCACTCTAGAGTGGAACTTTTCAGTCACTGAACCCCTATCCTGGATAGGGTAAAACTGAGAGTGTCTCTTGAATTTTGGCAGAACAGTGTGTTCCCCATCCTGGTTGGACTCTTCATCATTGAGTAGTGATTCCAGGACTCTAACATCACACTGTTCCCCAAAACTCAAAATATCCTCTTGTACCAAACCTACAGGTAATGACTGAATATGATCAGTCACTACGTCCTCCCCATGTGGGGTGATTCTTTGAAAATGTTTGTGGAGTGTCAATTTCCTAACAAGTTTTTTCACATCAAGTAACGTGTTAAAAAGATTAAAGCTAACAGTAGGGACAGGGGCGGACTGAGACCAACTAGGGCCCCCGGGCAAAAGTATGGCAGGGCCCCCCACCCCCTTTTTGTTCTACCTACCTACCTCCTCTGCCCCTCCTCTGCCCTATTGCCCCTCCCACATCTTCTGCTCCTCCCACCTCTTGTGCTCCTCCCCTGTTATGTTTTTTATTGCCATATAAACACATAACTGCTATACACAAAATTGTTCTAAATGGGAAGCAAAAATGGCAATATGGTATGCATGATGCATGGCATTTATTTATAGCATAATAGATTCAGCACTAGATTACACTCTTCAGCTGAGTAAAAGGCAATAGCTAGCCAAGGTGGAATAGGTATTCTCTTTCTTCCCAGCTTATATACATGTACACGGATGTCAGGTGTTTAGTATTCAACAGTACAGTTCAGTATATTCTGTGTGTTGGATAAATATAATCTGTCTCCCGTGTCTATATGCACTATATTATGCCTATATGCACTACAATATTTACTTTAAATAAGAGATACATGATCCTTCCTATAAGTATACATCTAGCAGACAAAACTGGAAGCATTTTAACTGACACCAGGGCAGGTTTAGAGAAATCCATTTTAAAGGGAGAGTAAAGTCAAAATGAAACTTTAATTTTCAGATAGAACATACAATTTTAAACACCATTACAATTTACTTCAATTATCTAATTTGCTTAAAGGGATACTAAGCCCAAAATGTATTTATGATCCTTAATTGATTCAGATAGAGCATGTTATTTTAAACAGCTTTCTAATGTAATCAATTTTTCTTTGTTCTCTTGCAATCTTTATTTAAAAAAGAAGGAATGTAAGCTTAAGAGCCCAGCCACCACAGTTTTGGTTCAGAACCTGGGTAGCGCTTGCTGATTAGTGGCTAAATCATGTATCCACCAATCAACAAGCGCTACCCAGGTGCTGAACCAAAAATCGGCTAGCCCAGCTCCTAAGCTTACATTCCCTCTTTTTTCAAATAAAGATATCAATTTTTCTTCATTTTTATGCTAACAGGAGTAAATTTAAAAGTTGCTTAAAATTGCACTTTGACTTCCCCCTTTACATGAATACTTGAAGCATTCATCTAAATGGGGGGATACTTAACTTGAAGCATTCATCTAAATGGGGGGATACTTAACTTGAAGCATTCATCTAAATGGGGGGATACTTAACTTGAAGCATTCATCTAAATGGGGGGATACTTAACTTGAAGCATTCATCTAAATGGGGGGATACTTAACTTGAAGCATTCATCTAAATGGGGGGATACTTAACTTGAAGTATTCATCTAAAAGTGGGGAAGTCAAAGGAAGAGATCATAATTAGTATTCAAGCAAAACATGAAAAACCTTCATCTTCTTATATAACAATAGCCTAGAGATAACAGTTTATTAGTTGCAGCTTGGGCTTTATGTTTCCACAAATCCAATAATACCCTTCTCAGTTCTTAAAGACACAGGAAACCCCAAAATTTTCTTTCACGTTTCGGATAGAACATACAATTACAATTTTAAACAACTTTTCAGTTTACTTATATTATCAAATTTGCTTCATTATCTTATTTGCTGAAGGAACAGCATTGCACTACAGGCAGGCTGCCTGAGGCAGCTAGCTGAACACATCTAGTTGGCCAATCACAACAGACAAATGTGTGCAGGCACCAATCAGCAGCTAGTTACCACTGTAGGATATGTGCATATATTATTTTTCAACAAGGGATACCAAAAGAACGAAGCACATTTGAAAATAGAAGTAAATTTAAAAGTTTCTTAAAATTGCGTGCTCTATCTGAATCATGCAAGTCACATTTTGTCTTTCCCATCCCTTTAAGAACAATCACACTGTAAATCATGTAGTAAAGTGCTTGTATGATGTCATGCTGACATCCTGCCACAGTACTTTATTTTAAACCCCAATCAAAAAACCATCACAAGATACCCAGTAACTTAATATTACCAACACTAGATTATACTAACCAGCAGTCAAGCCAATAAAGTCCCAGCAACATTCTCACATAATAGTGGTAATTTAAAGAGTACACACTTTTACACACATGGGCCCCAAGGTGTGTACTTTGTAGTAATCTTATGCCTGCAAATAAATAATTTCCTTTATGCACTTGTTGGCCACATATTATTACCAAACAACTGTATTATTGTCATATACAAGATACTTATGTTAAGGGGATCTGCTAACAGGTAGTGTCCTTTGTGAATAATGTGTAGCGCTATGTAAGAGGAGAATACAAAAATAGATTTAATTTAACATTTTTGGCTGCAAGAAAGGAAGTGACACTCATTTAGGTATTAAAATAATGACTTAATCACAACTTACTGTTTCATAGTACAGTTCACAATTCCCAGGGCCTGGGCTGCAAAATGCATTGTTTATGTAAAATATGCCTTCAAATCCCTATATCTTCCAATAAAATACAACTGATGAATATATAAAAAAAAAAAATCTAATGACAAGAAGAAGAAAAAGTGTCACTTTGAATTGCTGGTCATTAAAAAGCCATTCATATAATTAGTGTGTGCTCTTACTACACTGACTTGAGTGAATTTATACACACAATTAAAAAATGTAACCAAAGTTTTAGAAATTATTTTCAAGGCAGATCAGAAAACCCTCTTAAATTAGAAGAACAAATCCTCTTTTATATCACAGAAGCACTCCAGTTTTTGCAGGATCTACTATCTAGCAATTGTAAAGAAAAGCCAGTCTTAATCATGTTCAGGAGCAACACGATGGAGAGTGAAAGGGGTTAAAGAAGGTGTTAGTACACAACATTCTGTACTGCAGTCTGCACCCCTCACCCGACCCCCCTGTCCTGTATACATGCTGCACCAGCACCCAAGTCTCCACACACACACACGCTGCACCCCTCACCTGACCCCCCTGTCCTGTATACATGCTGCACCAGCACCCAAGTCTCCACACACACACACGCTGCACCCCTCACCTGACCCCCCTGTCCTGTATACATGCTGCACCAGCACCCAAGTCTCCACACACACACACGCTGCACCCCTCACCTGACCCCCCTGTCCTGTATACATGCTGCACCAGCACCCAAGTCTCCACACACACACACACGCTGCACCCCTCACCCGACCCCCTGTCCTGTATACATGCTGCACCAGCACCCAAGTCTCCACACACACACGCTGCATCCCTCACCGTTGGGATTAAAATTACTCGATGTGACGTCTCAAAGAGGATATGGATTCTGGCAGCAGCGGCTCCTCTCACCTGACCGCAGTGTTCAGTCCTCCTGCTCCAGCCTCCAGTTCACCATGTGCCCACACGCCGCCTGCCAGTAACAAGTACTGTCTGCGCAGTTAAAATTGCGTGAGTGTGTGCGCAGCCGGCGCGTGGGTGGAACTGAGCAGGAGCCACAACAACAGGCCAGGGTAATCCAATATGTGGACCGGAGTCATCCGAAGTGAACCCGGTCCACATATTGCAGGTGCAGTGAGTATACATACCGCCCGGCTCCTAATCCTGGCTGCTCAGTGCTTCATTCTCCAGTGACTCCAAGTCTCCACAGTGACAGCGCTGTTGCTGATCATCATGGCCCCAATGACACCGGCCACACATGTGACGTGAGAGGGCCCCCACGACCCCTCTACCCTCCCCCCCCCAGTGCAAAATCCAAAATAATAAAAATGATTGTAGTTTTACATTTTAATTTTTAAAAAAAATGCTGGCTGCTGCAGTATCTGATCAGCATGGGGCGGGGCGGGCCGGGCCCTCTTAAGATGCCGGGCCCTCGGGCAAGGGCCGATTTGCCCGACTTGTCAGTACGCCCCTGAGTAGGGACAAATCCCAATCCTAGTTCCAACACCTTCTTTTCAATTTCATTTAATTCGTAAGAAGACAAATTAATAATACTCATAACAACTGGGTCATTTATTTTTTCCTCAGTGTATACCTTCCCTTTGAAGTATCTCTTATATCTTGCCCCCCCACGTCTCCTCTTGGGGGGGCTATTGAGAAAACCTGGTTCGCTTGTGCTTTTTCTGTGTTTGTGACAGTGTTCAAAGTGTTACTCATGGTTGTCTCAGGTTTATGTGTATTGTATTTTGAATATGCATAGGGTTTCGCATTCTTAAGTATGGGTGCTATTGGTATGCTATATTCTTTGGGTCTAACTGCTTGTGTTGAGACTTCATGGCTTTGGGGAGGTGTGTCAATACTAAGGGGGTATGGTGTGTAACCAGTGTCCGTATCTTCCCCTCCAGAGCCTGAACTCTCCCCCTGTGAATCTGTTTCATTGTCTGAAAACTGTATTCTACGCTGACCTCTCCTACCCCTGCCTCTGTGTCTCTGTCTGTTACCTCTCCTATTACCAGTTCCCCTTCTGGAGTTATATTCTCTTCTTTTAGAGAAACGCTCTTTCGATTCCAAATATATACCAAGTTATTATTAAAATCAGTTTGGTCACGTACAAATTTGTTATGCTTTCTATCCAGCAATAACTGTTTAGACTCCGCTATAGTGTCCTGTAAGATCTGATCCAATTCTGGATAATCTATATCTGAGCTACGTGAATTCAACTCATTCTGAATAAGAGTGATCTTATCAGTAATAACCTTAAGTTGAGTAGTTTTATACTGTACTAATAACACCATCAACCTTGCTGAACATTCTGATAATGTAGCATTCCATAGTTGTATGAACTCTCTGTCTTCAGTCACAAATGTGGGAAACTTATTTATGCGTAAACCCCTGGGAATAAGACCCAGTTCATTATATTTGTTTAATGTTATAATGTCCCACTTGAGTCTGTTCTCTTTGATCAGTAACTGTTCCATGTCCTCAAACAAGGCTGTCAGAGTAAATTTAGTTGGGTCAGTAGTAAAAATGGCCTCAATTTCCCTTGTATGTTCGTCCATTTCAGAGGCAGTCTTTAGCGAATAGAAAGTGTGTGCTTGCACTTGCAAACTGCTGTCAATGTCGGTAATCATCTTGAACTCCCAGTACCCTCTGTATATAGATTCCGGAAAGTTGTTACCGGTGAAACAAATGTGTAGTAGGAGCGGGATTCCACGCTCAGAATACAAATCAATCAAAAGGAAACTGCACATATAAAAGTTCCCTCTGTAGGGCTGTGTTATAAAAGTTCATATCCTTAAACCACCATCTATAGTGAAACAGTCCAAGTCCAGATAACAAAGCAAATACATTTGAATAATTGATATAATAGAGTCTGTCTTACCGCGTCCGGTCCACGGGTGCGATCGTGTAGCGGTCCCCTATTTTCAGACTTTTAGTCCATGCCGATGGAATTGCCCTCCGGTCATGCGGTATCCAGGGTTTCCAAAGCTCCGTGAATCGGCTGGGTTCGTAAGGATCACACCCTCCTCAGACGCGTGCAGTATGCTCTATTGGCTGCAAATGCCGTGACGTTCCTGCCTTGCTTGTTGTCGGACCAATCCGGAAATTGTTAGGAAATTGACACTCCACAAACATTTTCAAAGAATCACCCCACATGAGGAGGACGTAGTGACTGATCATATTCAGTCATTACCTGTAGGTTTGGTACAAGAGGATATGTTGAGTTTTGGGGAACAGTGAGTCCTGGAATCACTGCTCAATGATGAAGAGTCCAACCAGGATGGGGAACACACTGTTCTGCCAAAATTCAAGAGACCCTCTCAGTTTTACCCTATCCAGGATAGGGGTTCAGTGATTGAAAAGTTCCACTCTAGAGTGGAAAGAGACCTCACAAATTTACACTATCGTGAGAGACTTTACAAACCAAATATTACAGTGGCAGAGAGGCAGGCATTACAAAAGTTGAGTGACAATCCGGATCTGGTGATTCGCTCAGCAGACAAGGGGGGGTCTGTAGTCATTCTTGACAGGGATGACTTTGTCAAGGAGGCAAACAGGCAACTCTCCAACACCCAAGATTATAGGGTATTACTTTCAGATCCCACTAAAGATTTTCAAAAGCAGCTTAAGGATCTGATTGATGATGGTCTCGAATTGAGATTATTGGATAAAGAAACTGGTGACTACCTATTTGTGAGCCACCCCAGAATGCCGATATTTAACCACCTACCCAAAGTGCACAAGTCACTCACTGATGTCAGAGGCAGGCCCATCGTGAGTGGCGTTGGGTCACTTTTTGAACCCCTGTCTGAGTGGCTAGATGCACTTTTGCAACCAATGATCAGGCGACTGACAAGCTTTGTTCTGGACACCAAACATGTTCTGAATTTGGTGTCAGACATTGATTGGCATGAGGGTTACAGGTGGGTCACTGTCGATGTCAAGTCTCTCTACTCATCCATCCCCCATGATCAGGGTTTGAAAGCCGTCAATTACTACATGAGGAAATACTATAGAAATGATTCCACGCTGTGTGACTATGTGAGAAGGACCACATATTTGGAGAGAGAAACCCATACAGAGACAATATAGTCTTTTTTAAAAGATTTATCGACAATCTCCTGTTTGTGTGGAGAGGTAGTGCATCGGGAGTTGGTGCCTTCATTGATTATTTGAATAAAAATGATAAGGGAATTGAGTTCACCTTTGAAAGCAACAGCGACAGCATCAACTGCCTGGATGTCACCCTCATAGGTAAACCTGGTGAGAAAGTAACCTCTACCATATATAGAAAGCCAATAACAGGGAATACACTACTCCACGCAAACAGCTGTCATCCTCAAGAAGTGTTCAAAGCAGTAGCCAAGGGACAGTATATAAGGGTCAAAAGGAATTGTAGTCATCAGGACCACTATGTGAGAGAGAGTAAGGAACTCACGAAGAGACTTAAGAACAGGGGTTATGACCTAGAAACAATTAGAAAGGCCAGAGCGACAGCTGAACATTTAGAAAGAAAAGACCTTTTACTGCCCAAAGACAAAACTATCCTTTATAAGGATCAACACAAGAAAGGCCCACTTTTTATTACAGACTATTCCATGGAATACAGCGAGATCTGTAATATCATCAAGAAACATTTCAATATGCTCTCTGCGGATGATGATCTAACAGAGATCTCAAAATCGGGCTGTCAGTTTGCATATAAGAGAAATAAGACCATTGGCAACATGATAGCTCCGACTAAACTAAAAATGGCTGCACCAGGCGGTTCAGCCTGGTTAACAGTTAAAGGGATGCATAGATGCAACTTTAGGGACTGTGTGGCCTGTGAAAAAGTAATCTGTGGAGAAACATTTCAATCCACAACCACAGGTCAACATTTTGAAATCAAATCATGTATCACATGCAGATCAAAATATGTCATTTACCTGATCACCTGCATAATTTGCAGGATACAATACGTAGGTCTTACCACTAGGCAGATAAGATCGCGGATCAGGGAACATCTTTCCACAATCAGGACAGGCAGGTCAAGCACCCCCTTGGTACAGCATTTTGTACAAATACACAACAAAGAAACAGACAGCTTCAGATGGACAGCTATAGAGAGGTCCATCAAGAGGGGGTAACAGAGAAAAACTTTTGGGTAAACAGGAGGTGTTCTGGATCTCTAAGTTAGGGACCAGAACACCTTCTGGACTTAATTCTGCCTACAATTTGATTAACTATTGGCAATAGCCCCACCCCCTTTACTATTGATATTTAGTATGGGTTAGAAATACTGGGGTCTACTGATTTACATTAATCACATCCCTTCCTCATGAATGCATCATTTTACATCTCCACATACATTTACATAAGTATTCTTTATAGGCAAAATCATCTACTAAATTTTGGGTCTAGTAGCAGCCTTAAATCCTTCAGCGGCATCGTCGCACAAATTGCTGCTAAATTTAAAAATGTTCTAGGTTATCCGTGCAGGTTTAGGTCCTCTTTGGATTACACGAGCAGTGCTATTTAGGCCTTGTATATATGTTAATTTCTGTAAGTTAGATACGGCAGTTTAAAGACAAAGACATAAATAGAGAATCCTTGCACTTTAATAATGGATAAAATTTGCAAAGTGAGCAGTCTTTGGATGTTTATGTTTATGCTTGCCTGTTAGCAAGAAAATGTTCAGCATTGGCTAATCTGGCTGGCCAATGGGAGAGAGGTTAGCCCTAGAAAAAGGGAGCACATTTTAAACATTTTATCAGCTTAGAGTACGGCTGAAAGCCGAAACATGTCAGCTTCTTATCACCTTTCCTCCTGATTGACCATCCAGCTGCTGTCAAGTCTCGACTCACGCTGACAGATTGTTACTTCTTGTCAGCACAAAAGAATTGATGTTTTATTTTGTAGCTATTTATGCTGGAATAAAAGCTACTGTTTCATCTACCGGTGCTCCCGACTTTTTCCTTTTTGAATGCATTGTGGATTCCCTTAGAGTGAGCACGGAGGCAGACACCAACGGGCTGTTGAGTGTCTCCTCCCCCCTCCACACTGGATTGGTCCGACAACAAGCAAGGCAGGAACGTCACAGCATTTGCAGCCAATAGAGCATACTGCACGCATCTGAGGAGGGTGTGATTCTTACAAACCCAGCCGATTCACGGAGCTTTGGAAACCCTGGATACCGCATGACCGGAGGGCAATTCCATCGGCACGGACTAAAATTCAGAAAATGATGGGCCGATACACGATCGCACCCGTGGACCAGACGCGGTAAGACAGACTCTATTATATCAATTATTCAAATTTATTTGCATTGTTATCTGGACTTGGACTGTTTCACTATAGATGGTGGTTTAAGGATATGAACTTTTATAACACAGCCCTACCGAGGGAACTTTTATATGTGCAGTTTCCTTTTGATTGATAAAAAGTATTTCCCCATAGGAATCAATGATTGTTACTTCTTGTCAGCACAAAAGAATTGATGTTTTATTTTGTAGCTATTTATGCTGGAATAAAAGCTACTGTTTCATCTACTGGTGCTCCCGACTTTTTCCTTTTTGAAATACTTTTTATGTCTACACCTAACACCCTAACATGAACCCCGAGTCTAAACACCCCTAATCTTACACTTATTAACCCCTAATCTGCCGCCCCCGACATCGCCGACACTTGCATTATATTATTAACCCCTAATCTGCCGCTCTGGACACCGCCGCCACCTACATTATACTTATGAACCCCTAATCTGTTGCCCCCAACATCGCTGAACCCTACATTATATTTATTAACCCCTAATCTGCCGCCCCCAATGTCGCCGCAACCTAACTACATTTATTAACCCCTAATCTGCCGCCCACAAAGTCGCCACCACTATAATAAAGTTATTAACCCCTAAATCTAAGTCTAACCCTAACCCCCCTAACTTAAATTTAATTTAAATAAATCTAAATAAAATTAATACAATTCACTAAATTATTCCTATTTAGAACTAAATACTTACCTATAAAATAAAACCTAAAATAGCTACAATAAAACTAATAGTTACATTGTAGCTATCTTAGGGTTTATTTTTATTTTAATTTTACAGGCAACTTTGTATTTATTTTAACTAGGTACAATAGTTATTAAATAGTTATTAACTATTTAATAACTTCCTAGTTAAAATAAAAACAAATTTACCTGTAAAATAAAACCTAAGTTACAATTACACCTAACACTACACTATAATTAAATAAATTACCTAAACTAAATACAATTAATTACAATTACATTTTCTTATCTAAATTATGAAAAAACCAAACACTAAATTACAGAAAATAAAATAATTACAAGAGTTTTAAACTAATTACACCTACTCTAATCCCCCTAACAAAATAAAAAAGCCCCCCAAATTAAAAAAAGCCCTACCCTACACTAAATTACAAATAGCCCTTAAAAGGGCCTTTTGCGGGGCATTGCCCTAAAGTAATCAGCTCTTTTACCTGTAACAAAAAATTACAAATACCCCCAAACATTAAAACCCACCACCCACACAACCAACCATACTCTAAAACCCACCCAATCCCCCCTTAAAAAACCTAACACTAACCCCTTGAAGATCACCCAACCATGAGACGTCTTCACCCAACCGGGCAGAAGTGGTCCTCCAGACAGGCAGAAAACTTCATCCAAGCCGCGCAGAAGAGGTCCTCCAGATGGACAGAAGTCTTTATCCAGACGGCATCTGCTATCTTCATCCATCGGGCGCGGAGCGGGTACATCTTCAAGACATCCGACGTGGAGCATCCTCTTCTTTCTTCGTCTGATGACTGAATGAAGGTTCCTTTATTCTCTCAGCCAATCGGAATTAAGGTAGAAAAAATCCTATTGGCTGATGCAATCATCCAATAGGATTGAGCTCACATTCCATTGGCTGATTGGAACAGCCAATAGAATGTCAGCTTAAACCTATTGGCTGATTGGATCAGCCAATAGGATTGAAGTTCAATCCTATTGGCTGATTGCATCAGCCAATAGGATTTTTTCTACCTTAATTCCGATTGGCTGATAGAATTCTATCAGTCAATCGGAATTGAAGAGACGCCATCTTGGATGACGTCATTTAAAGGAACCTTCATTCAGTTGTCGGACGAAGAAAGAAGAGGATGCTCCGTCGGATGTCTTGAAGATAGACCCGCTCCATGCCGGATGGATGAAGATAGCAGATGCCGTCTGGATGAAGACTTCTGCTCGTCTGGAGGACCTCTTCTGCCCGGCTTGGATGAAGACTTCTGCCCATCTGGAGGACCACTTCTGCCCGCTTGGGTGAAGACGTCTCACGGTAGGGTGATCTTCAAGGGGTTAGTGTTAGGGGGGATTGGGTGGGTTTTAGAGTAGGGTTGGTTGTGTGGGTGGTGGGTTTTAATGTTGGGGGGTGGAAATTGTACTTTTTTGTCTAAGATAAAAGAGCTGATTACTTTGGGGCAATGCCCCGCAAAAGGCCCTTTTAAGGGCTATTTGTAATTTAGTGTAGGGTAGGGCTTTTTTTATTTTGGGGGGCTTTTTATTTTGTTATGGGGATTAGAGTAGGTGTAATTAGTTTAAAATTCTTGGAATTATTTTATTATTTTCCGTAATTTAGTGTTTTTTTTCTTCGTACTTTAGATATTTCTTTTAAATTGTAATTAATTGTATTTAGTTTAGGTAATTTATTTAATTATAGTGTAGTGTTAGGTGTAATTGTAACTTAGGTAAGGTTTTATTTTACAGGTCAATTTGTCTTTATTTTAACTAGGTAGTTATTAAATAGTTAATAACTATTTAACAACTATTGTACCTAGTTAAAATAAATACAAACTTGCCTGTTAAATAAAAATAAACCTTAAGCTAGCTACAATGTAACTATTATTTATATTGTAGCTAGCTTAGGGTTTATTTTATCGGTAAGTATTTAGTTTTAAATAGGAATAATTTAGCTAATTATAGTAATTTTATTTAGATTTATTTAAATTATATTTAAGTTAGGGGGGTTAGGGTTAGACTTAGATTTAGGGGTTAATACATTTAATATAGTGGCGGCGACGTTGGGGAAAGCAGATAAGGGGTTAATAAATGTAGGTAGGTGTTGGCGATGTTAGGGCCGGCAGATTAGGGGTTAATAATATTTAACTAGTGTTTGAGATACGGGAGTGTGGCGGTTTAGGGGTTAATATATTTATTATAGTGGCGGTGATGTCAGGTTCGGCAGATTAGGGATTCAAAATGTTATTTTAGTGTTTGCGATGTGGGGGGGGGCTCGGTTTAGGGGTTAATAGGTAGTTTATGGGTGTTAGTTTACTTTTAGCACTTTAGTTAAGAGTTTTATGCTACGGCATTGTAGTGTAAAACTCTTAACTACTGACTTTAAAATTGGGTACCAGTCTTGACAGGAGAGGGTCTACCGCTCACTTTTGGTTAGATTCGTAATACCGGCGTTATGCAAGTCCCATTGAAAATATAGGATACGCAATTGACGTAAGTGGATTTGCGGTATTTCCGAGTCTGGCCAAAAAAGTGAGCGGTACACCTGTACCTGCAAGACTCGCAATACCAGCGGCGTTAAAAAGCAGCGTTGGGACCTCTCAACGCTGCTTTTTAACCCTAACCCACAACTCGTAATCTAGCCGATCATTTCCCTGATTCATATTATATTATGTGCATAAAATATACTGAGATTGAAATTATGTAATGAGGAGCAATTTTGCACCTTGGTGACAATATGCTAATGACTCTGGCAAATCATACATATAAATTGTAGTTTAGTGCATAAACAACATAATAAAAGAGGTAAAAGTTATAAAGGAAATAAAAGTTACTAGCCTTAGGGCTAGATTACGATTGGAGTGCTAACAGTTACGCACAAGCGATTAGGGGTTTATCACTGGAGTTTGCGCTCGTCAGGTTTACTGCTGGTAATACAAGTTGAAAGTAAACACGATTGCTTGAGCACAGTCGCGATTTATGCTATAAAAAAGTAGATTTGACTAGGGAGCGCTACAAGAATAAGCTAAAGTGTAACATATATGAACAGGTGACTATGTTATAAAATAGTAATCTTAATATAAAAAATATATCTCACATCAATAATTTCACTACTCGAAAAGACAAATGTAGAAGATTAACCGCAAAAGTAAAATGAGCAGTTAAATACAATGATAATGAAAATAAAATCCAGAAGTATAAGGAAACCCAAGTTAAATGAAGGTGCTGGTTACATATAAAACATTAGTATTTAATGGTTACATATAAAACATTAATATTAAATAAAAATATAACACACTATTAGGTTGACCTAGTACAATAATACAATGTATCAAACATATAAAAATGTATCAAACATATAAAAATGTATGAGACATATTTCAAACATATAAAAATCACAACAGTTTATTCCTCCTATGAAAAGGGGAGTTCCTTTTAGTGCAAGTCAAGTGGCATAAATGAAAAACAATATCTGTACTCACAGTTAAAACTGCTAATGTCGGCATCAAACACAGACCACTCCGATTTCACTGGATATATATATATATATATATATATATATATATATATATATATATATATATACGAACAAAGAACTTGCACTCTCTGGTCATTTCCAAAGTAATCTTTTACTGTGAACAGTGACGTTTCGGGGACAAAGTATCCCCTTCATCAGACACAGGGTGTACAAAGTGTAACAAACTTATAACAAAACATACAGAAAATCCCACCCCCCAATTAGGACAGAAAAAACACACCAAAACGGTCTCTATGGTAACCACCTAGTCACAAACATAAATAAACAACAGTGTTAAATACAGTGAAGCTTATCTGACTAAATCATTACATCAATATATAGGGGCCTATTTATAAAGCCGTCAACTTACTTGCATTCGACGGCACCAATACGCTTGCCTAAGATCGCCTAACTACACTGCCGCGGACCTGAATACACTCTCCAAAATTACCAAAAAAGCTGTTAAAAAGCCGCGCACCAAGTACGGGGTGATGAGCAGTGGACTGTTGTTAACTAACAGTCATCGATCTCGCTGCTCTTTGGATTTTTCCCAGCTTTATTTGTATACTGTCACTAAACACCCACACTATACTAAACTGATTAACCCCTATCCCGCCGCTCCCTGACCCCGCTGCAACTAAATAAAGTTATTAATCCCTATCCTGCCGTTCCCGGAGCTCACCATCACTCTAATAAACTTATTAACCCCTATCCTGCCACTCCCGGAGCCCACCGCCACTCTAATAAGATAATTAACCCCTATCCTGCCGCTCCCGGAGCCCACCGCCACTTTAATAAGCTAATTAACCCCTATCCTGCCGCTCCCGGAGCCCACCGCCACCTACATTATGTTATTAACCCCTAATCTGCCCCCCCCTACACCGCCACCACCTACATTATGTTATTAACCCCTAATCTGCCCCCCCGACCTAATCTGTTGTCCCCAACATGCCGCCACTATTTTTAAATTTATTAACCCCTAAACCTAAGTCAAACCCTAACACCCCTAACGTAAATCTAATTTAAATAAATTTAAATAAAATTCCTATCATTACCTAAATTATTCATATTTAAAACTAAATACTTATTATTATTTTTATTGGTTATTTGTAGAGCGCCAGCAGATTCCGCAGCGCTGTATAAAATAAACCCTAAGAGAGCTACAATATAACTAATAGTTAAATTGTAGCTAGCTTAGGCTTTATTTTTATTTTACAGGCAAATTTGTATTTATTTTAACTAGGTATAATAGTTACTAAATAGTTAACTATTTAATAACTACCTAGCTAAAATAAATACAAAAGTACCTGTAAAATAAAACCTAACCTGTTACAATAAAACCTAACACTATAATTAAATAAATTAACTACATTAAATACAATTACCTAAATTAAATTAAATTATATAAAGTACAAAAACAAACAAACACTAAATTACAGAAAATAAAAAAACAAATTACAGATATTTAAACTAATTACACCTAATCTAATAGCCCTATCAAAATAAAAAAGCCCCCCCAAAATAAAAAAAAACCCCTAGCCTAAACTAAACTACCATTAGCCCTTAAAAGGGCCTTTTGCGGGGCATTGCCCCAAAGTAATCAGCTCTTTTACCTAGAAAAAAAAATACAAACAAACCCCAACAGTAAAACCCACCACCCACACAACCAACCCCCCAAATAAAATACTATCTAAAAAAACCTAAGCTCCCCATTGCCCTGAAAAGGGCATTTGGATGGGCATTGCCCTTAAAAGGGCAGTTAGCTCTTTTGCGGCCCAAAGCCCTAACCAAAAAATAAAACCCACTCAATACACCCTTAAAAAAACCTAACACTGAAGATCGACTTACCGGGAGACGTCTTCATCCAGGCCGGGCGACGTGGTCCTCCAGACGGGCAGAAGTCTTCATGCAAGCCGGGCAGAAGTGGTCCTCCAGACGGCAGAAGTCTTCATCCAGATGGCATCTTCTATCTTCATCCATCCGACGCGGAGCATCCTCTTCTGCTGACGACTACCCGACGAATGAAGATTCCTTTAAGTGACGTCATCCAAGATGGTGTCCCTTAGATTCCGATTGGCTGATAGAATTCTATCAGCCAATCGGAATTAAGGTAGAAAAAATCCTATTGGCTGATCCAATCAGCCAATAGGATTGAGCTCGCATTCTATTGGCTGTTCAAATCAGCCAATAGAATGCGAGCTCGATCAGGTAGCTTGAAAAAGGCTTCCAAGCCGAAGCGCGTAGAAACCTGATCAACCGACACCCAGGATCACGAAAAGAAGCAGAGCAAATTGTGTCTTGGTAAGACCTGAGACCCGCTGAACAAGAATTACCTAAGAAAAATCGAGTGGCTAGCCGGTTGTCAATAGGGGCTGAACACAAGAGCACCCAAGGAAAGATCGGTGGAAAGCCGGATACCGACTTATAGGTAAATCCACAACATCACCTGGAGACTGTCTAAATAGGTCAGTACTGACCACCATCTTGAAGATCGGAGTCCCGATAACCGCAGTGCACTGTGAGTACTTATTATTTAATGGAACTACAGACGACTTAGTCAAGCAGGGACTTTGCATTTGGCATTAATTGCTGAGACTTGTGCAATAGGAGTTCCACTCATTTGTAATTACACACAAATAACATTTAGAGCTGTACGCTTGTGGCAATCAAATCATTTATTTTTCAATACACCTGAACTATTGTATTTGGCATTTACTGCTGAAACTTGTGCACAGGATATCCACTTATTTGCAACTGCACACGGATAACATTCTCTGAGCTGTACGCTTGTGTTAATCAAGTCATTCATTTTTTAATACATTTGAATCAATTGTATCAACTTTGTATTTTCATTTGACATTTTATTAACTTTATAGACAGAAGTGTCACATTGTTATTAATTGGAACAATATATTTAATTCCTCAACATGGCTATCTGAACTGTATTTGTACGGGTCTGTGATGAGATTTATTAGATCCTAGATTTTTACTAGAATTCATTTATTATTATTAACTGATGTTTCAGGATTGATTTTTAGGATTATTGTGTGCTGACACCGGTGTCATATGTAGTTAATTTTAACTGTTTATATTTCAACAGATTTTTTATTAAACTGAGTGTTATAATACACTAGTGGTCATTATTTTGCGCCTCTTAATTATATTGTATTTGTAAACATAATATTTTTCTTAATTTCATCTTAACAGGGGGAATTAGCATTTACTTGGGCCACCTACCACATGCATATATTGATGAAGACTTCTGCCCGTCTGGAGGACCACTTCGCCCGGCTTGGATGAAGACGTCTCCCGGTAAGTCGATCTTCAGGGGGTTAGTGTTAGGTTTTTTAAAGGGGGTATTGGGTGGGTTTTATTTTTAGGTTAGGGCTTTGGGCCGCAAAAGAGCCTTTTCAGGGCAATGGGGAGCTTAGGTTTTTTTAGTTTTTTTTTTTGGGGGGGGGGGTTGGTTGTGTGGGTGGTGGGTTTTACTTTTGGGGGGTTGTTTGCATTTTTTTCCAGGTAAAAGAGCTGATTACTTTGGGGCAATGCCCCGCAAAAGGCCCTTTTAAGGGCTATTGGTAGTTTAGTTTAGGCTAGGTTTTTTTTTATTTTGGGGCGGCTTTTTTTATTTTGATAGGGCTATTAGATTAGGTGTAATTAGTTTAAATATCTGTAATTTGTTTTTATTTTCTGTAATTTAGTGTTTGTTTGTTTTTGTACATTAGATAATTTAATTTAATTTAGGTAATTTTAACCGTGGTGTGTAGACTTTTTATATCTACTGTAAGTGTAACTGCAGTCTCTCTGTTTGATTGAGTGATGTGTCCATAAATCAGGAGTCAGGACTAGTAATTATGCCTAGTGCCTGTATTATAGTGGAAGCTCCCTGGTATCTCTCTGCATTAAATATTATATGTTCCTCTCAGTATTATTACAGATATGCTGCCATAGTATTTTTGTTTTATGAAGGGCATTTGCTGTTGATGTCTATACTAGGAAGTGTGTCTATTGTGATTTTCTGCATAAAATGCCCAATATTTTGCTTCTATATATTAGAACTTCTATTTGCTGTATTGGAAGAGAGTCTTGCTGCTGACTTTGCATTACAAGTGCTATGCATTCACAGTGTCTCAGTTGTTATTGGAAGTTTCCTAGAGTTATTGGAATGTCTCTACTGTATTTAATTTGAAGCATTGAGTGACACTTGTGTTTTTTTGGGTGTATATATTAGAATAAGTGACCCTAGTATTTCTCTGAGTCTCTACAATCTGAGTATTAGGAATGGTTATGTCTTTGTTTTATGAAATAAATAGAATCCTGGTGTACCTCTGAGGAAAGACACCCCTCTTTTCACATCTGCCTGTCTCTGCTCTGCACTGCACTCCAGATTCCGTTCACCGCCCGTGAAAACACCCCACACAGCAGACAGCATGTGTAGACAGCGCATCCCGCGGGTCTTCTTGCAGTCGTGATGTCATGCGCGTGATCACGTGACGTCCGACAGTCTCGTCGCATGGCACAGGCACATCAGGATGTAAGCGTGGAGTCCTCCTGCTGCAGCCTGCAGCCGCTACAGCTGAGCAGCTGAGACTAGAGCTAGAACTGGTGCTGGTGGAACTTACTTGACACGGGCTGGGGGGCCTGGGTTACTTGGTAGGTTGGTTTGGTTGGACTCTGGCGGCTGGCTAGGGAAGTTAAATAAAAATTAAAAAATTACAAAAGCATCTTAGCTACCTATGTCTGTTTTTTTGGAAAATACCGGACAGTCCGGTCTAATACCGGACACCTGGCAACCCTAGAGGTATTACAGTGAAATGGGTGTGTACTGTGTTGTCTTCAGTTAATAATAAGTTCTTTAAGTTGAACAATGGTGCATTTATGAGTTCTATGCATTCTATAACAGGAGATCTTTACATGGTGTCAGAAGTAAACAGATTTATTTAAGTTTGTCATGGCTGCAAGCAGACAGCAAGTGCCTCCTATGGACTTTAATAAAGGCAATGTATCTGAGCACTGGACAAGATGGAGAGAGCTCATGGAATTATTATTTGCTGGCCCTGATGCTGACTAGTGGACACAGGAGCAGAAGGCTGCACAGTTTCTCTTTTGCATTGTAGAGAAAGGAAAAAATATGTGCAGATCATGGAGTGCCAGTGGAGCTATATCTGCTAAAGGTTAAAAGGATCCCAATGTGTTATTTGAGAAGTTTGAGGCATACTGTAATCCTAAGAAAAACATATCTGTACAGAGAAAAGTGTTTCATGAAAGACATCAGGGTAAAACAGAATCTAAATCTCATAGCTAAAGACTGTGCCTTTCATGACTGTGATGATATAATAAAATATAGAATTGTGATGGGATCAAATTCTAGAGAAGTACAGGAAAAATTACTGCTAGAAGAGGAACTAACCATAAACTCTGCAGTAAAAATAGCTACAGCATATGAAACATCCAGAGCTCAAATGCAGTTACTTCGTAGGCCACGTTCCGCAAACGCCGAGACCCAGCACAAGTTAAATTCCCTGAGGGGTGACGTGGTGCTGGGAAGACGTCACAGTTTTGGGAGCCTTAAGAAAACGCTCCCATGCCGCGTCATAGTGAGCTGAGACACTCAGACACTTGCTTGTCTCACTCCCAGCGTTATCAGCACACTGGAAAAGCTGGGAATGACATAATCTGAGCGTTCAGTGAATGTCCAGCACCTCACATGGAAGCGTTCCCCGAACGCACCAAGCGAGCATTGGGCACGCTGGAGACGTTTTGCCAAAAGCGGCCATAGTGTCTTACACAAGGTGCAAAGAAAAAGTGAAAGTAATCTGACTCATGACAGAAAAGAAAAAAACCTACAGGATTGTGCAGAGCAAACTCTTTACAGAAGCTGTACTAAATGTTTTACAAAACACACTAAGAATACACAGTGTCCAGCACAGGGAAAAATATGCTACAAATGCCAGAAAACAACCATTTTGCCAGGGTGTGCAGAAACAACACTATAAAGTATAGGAAGTCAGTGAATCAAGTGGAGCAAGATGAAAATGAAACTGATAGTGACATTGATCAAAGTACAATATTTCTAGCTATGGTGGATAAAACAAATGTAGTATATGTTGAGATTCTTGCGAGCACACAAAACATACCAATTAAATTCAAGATTGATAAAGGTGCACAAGTAAATTGCATTCCTGCTAGCAAATATTATGACAAGCTGTTATAGACACCCCAGCAAAACCTGTTCTTGGGTTAAGCGCCTGTAAACAGTTACATTTTATAAAAAATAGTCATGACTGTTGATCAGTATAACAAAGGTTTAACTAAGCAACAAGTTGAGGAACTATTTTCAGATGTGTTTCAAGGGCTAGGTTGTTTGCCTGGTGAATGCAGCTAAACTAAAACCAGATGCACATCCAGTAATTCATTCACCAAAAAGGATTCCAATTGCCATAAAAGACAAACTCAAAGAGCAACTGGATCGCATTGAATTTAGGAGTGCTGAAAAAATAAGATGAGCCCACTGAGTGGGTGGGTTCAATGGTTGCAGTTGAAAAGAAAAACTTAGGGGATTTAAGAATATACATTGATCCAAGGGATTTAAACAGAGAAATCATGCAAGAGCATTACAGTTTACCAACTCTAGATGACATCACACAAGTTAGCACATGCAAAATTCTTCAGCGTATTAGATGTTCAGTCAGGGTATTGGCAGCTCAAATTAGATGAACAGAGGAGCAGCAGGCTTACCTCTTTTAAGTCACCATTTGGAAGATGGCGCTTTACTAGAGTTCCCTTTGGTATTACCTCAAGAAATATTTCAGAAAAAAGCACATGAAACCATTGAAGGCCTTCATGGTGTAGATACAGGGCCTATGATTACCCAAAAACTACACTCGCCCCACTGGGCGAGTAAATGACAAACCTTGCCAGCCCGCAAGAAACTTTGCTCGCCCGTGTGTGTCTGTATGTAGTGTGTGTATATATCTTATAAAATAAAAAAAAATTATAGTAAAGAGTGTTAATATAATCTCACAAAGCATTGCCAGTAAATTGGGTAAATATCTAATACAAAACTGAGTAGCATTAAAAAACAACAACAACAAAAAAACAGCTGTTAGTGTGCTCACAAAAAATAAGTGCATCTGCACAGGGTCAGACTGAGACCAAAAACAGGCCCACAAATTGTAAGTCAGAGGAGCCCACTCCCCCACCCTATAAAAATTACAAGTAGAATGTATATAATTTGAAAAACTGATAATTGTTTATGGACATGTACAGATTATATTAATGAAGTAGCTCTGTCATCCAAGTGACATACACATATAAATACATAGATATATAATATATACACACACACACACAATTTCAGGCACAGATACACATGTATATATTAACAATCACACATACATCTATACAGTACATTCAGACAGACACACATACATATATATATATATATATATATATATTCACAGACACACACACATACATATATATACCTACACAATCACACATATATACATACAGACAGACACATACATATTTATATATAGTCAGACACACACATACATATATACCTACACAATCACACACACATATATACATACAGACACAATGCATATATATATATATATATATATATATATATATATATATATATATATATATATATATTATATACAGGGAGTGCAGAATTATTAGGCAAGTTGTATTTTTGAGGATTAATTTTATTATTGAACAACAACCATGTTCTCAATGAACCCAAAAAACTCATTAATATCAAAGCTGAATAGTTTTGGAAGTAGTTTTTAGTTATAGCTATTTTAGGGGGATATCTGTGTGTGCAGGTGACTATTACTGTGCATAATTATTAGGCAACTTAACAAAAAACAAATATATACCCATTTCAATTATTTATTTTTACCAGTGAAACCAATATAACATCTCAACATTCACAAATATACATTTCTGACATTCAAAAACAAAACAAAAACAAATCAAGGACACTCAAAAGCCTGCCATCCATGGATTCTGTCAGTGTTTTGATCTGTTCACCATCAACATTGCGTGCAGCAGCAACCATAGCCTCCCAGACACTGTTCAGAGAGGTGTACTGTTTTCCCTCCTTGTAAATCTGACATTTGATGATGGACCACAGGTTCTCAATGGGGTCCAGATCAGGTGAACAAGGAGGCCATGTCATTAGATTTTCTTCTTTTATACCCTTTCTTGCCAGCCACGCTGTGGAGTACTTGGACGCGTGTGATGGAGCATTGTCCTGCATGAAAATCATGTTTTTCTTGAAGGATGCAGACTTCTTCCTGTACCACTGCTTGAAGAAGGTGTCTTCCAGAAACTGGCAGTAGGACTGGGAGTTGAGCTTGACTCCATCATCAACCCGAAAAGGCCCACAAGCTCATCTTTGATGATACCAGCCCAAACCAGTACTCCACCTCCACCTTGCTGGCGTCTGAGTCGGACTGGAGCTCTCTGCCCTTTACCAATCCAGCCACGGGCCCATCCATCTGGCCCATCAAGACTCACTCTCATTTCATCAGTCCATAAAACCTTAGAAAAATCAGTCTTGAGATATTTCTTGGCCCAGTCTTGACGTTTCAGCTTGTGTGTCTTGTTCAGTGGTGGTCGTCTTTCAGCCTTTCTTACCTTGGCCATGTCTCTGAGTATTGCACACCTTGTGCTTTTGGGCACTCCAGTGATGTTGCAGCTCTGAAATATGGCCAAACTGGTGGCAAACGGCATCTTGGCAGCTGCACGCTTGACTTTTCTCAGTTCATGGGCAGTTATTTTGCGCCTTGGTTTTTCCACACGCTTCTTGCGACCCTGTTGACTATTTTGAATGAAACGCTTGATTGTTCGATGATCACGCTTCAGAAGCTTTGCAATTTTAAGAGTGCTGCATCCCTCTGCAAGATATCTCACTATTTTTGACTTTTCTGAGCCTGTCAAGTCCTTCTTTTGACCCATTTTGCCAAAGGAAAGGAAGTTGCCTAATAATTATGCACACCTGATATAGGGTGTTGATGTCATTAGACCACACCCCTTCTCATTACAGAGATGCACATCACCTAATATGCTTAATTTGTAGTAGGCTTTCGAGCCTATACAGCTTGGAGTAAGACAACATGCATAAAGAGGATGATGTGGTCAAAATACTCATTAGCCTAATAATTCTGCACTCCCTGTATATATATATATTTAGAAACACACATACATATATACCTACACAATCACACACACATGTATACATAAAGACATAATACATATTTATATATATATATATATATTCAGAAACACACACATATATATACACTGTGTGCAGAATTATTAGGCAAATGAGTATTTTGACCACATCATCCTCTTTATGCATGTTGTCTTACTCCAAGCTGTATAGGCTCGAAAGCCTACTACCAATTAAGCATATTAGGTGATGTGCATCTCTGTAATGAGAAGGGGTGTGGTCTAATGACATCAACACCCTATATCAGGTGTGCATAATTATTAGGCAACTTCCTTTCCTTTGGCAAAATGGGTCAAAACAAGGACTTGACAGGCTCAGAAAAGTCAAAAATAGTGAGATATCTTGCAGAGGGATGCAGCACTCTTAAAATTGCAAAGCTTCTGAAGTGTGATCATCGAACAATCAAGCGTTTCATTCAAAATAGTCAACAGGGTCGCAAGAAGCGTGTGGAAAAACCAAGGCGCAAAATAACTGCCCATGAACTGAGAAAAGTCAAGCGTGCAGCTGCCAAGATGCCGTTTGCCACCAGTTTGGCCATATTTCAGAGCTGCAACATCACTGGAGTGCCCAAAAGCACAAGGTGTGCAATACTCAGAGACATGGCCAAGGTAAGAAAGGCTGAAAGACGACCACCACTGAACAAGACACACAAGCTGAAACGTCAAGACTGGGCCAAGAAATATCTCAAGACTGATTTTTCTAAGGTTTTATGGACTGATGAAATGAGAGTGAGTCTTGATGGGCCAGATGGATTGGCCCGTGGCTGGATTGGTAAAGGGCAGAGAGCTCCAGTCCGACTCAGATGCCAGCAAGGTGGAGGTGGAGTACTGGTTTGGGCTGGTATCATCAAAGATGAGCTTGTGAGGCCTTTTCGGGTTGAGGATGGAGTCAAGCTCAACTCCCAGTCCTACTGCCAGTTTCTGGAAGACACCTTCTTCAAGCAGTGGTACAGGAAGAAGTCTGCATCCTTCAAGAAAAACATGATTTTCATGCAGGACAATGCTCCATCACACGCGTCCAAGTACTCCACAGCATGGCTGGCAAGAAAGGGTATAAAAGAAGAAAAACTAATGACATGGCCTCCTTGTTCACCTGATCTGAACCCCATTGAGAACCTGTGGTCCATCATCAAATGTCAGATTTACAAGGAGGGAAAACAGTACACCTCTCTGAATAGTGTCTGGGAGGCTGTGGTTGCTGCTGCACGCAATGTTGATGGTGAACAGATCAAAACACTGACAGAATCCATGGATGGCAGGCTTTTGAGTGTCCTTGCAAAGAAAGGTGGCTATATTTGTCACTGATTTGTTTTTGTTTTGTTTTTGAATGTCAGAAATGTATATTTGTGAATGTTGAGATGTTATATTGGTTTCACTGGTAAAAATAAATCATTGAAATGGGTATATATTTGTTTTTTGTTAAGTTGCCTAATAATTATGCACAGTAATAGTCACCTGCACACACAGATATCCCCCTAAAATAGCTATAACTAAAAACAAACTAAAAACTACTTCCAAAACTATTCAACTTTGATATTAATGAGTTTTTTGGGTTCATTGAGAACATGGTTGTTGTTCAATAATAAAATTAATCCTCAAAAATACAACTTGCCTAATAATTCTGCACTCCCTGTATGAAATATGTGAACTAACACCCTCTAGTGGTGAAAACTGTTAAAATGCATTCTGAAAAGAGGTGGCCTTCAAGGTCTAAGAAATTAGCATATGAACCTCCTAGGTTAAGCTTTCAACTAAGAATACCAAAAGAACAAAGCAAAATTGGTGATAAAAGTAAATTGGAAAATTGTTTAAAATTACATGCTCTATCTGAATCATGAAAGTTTATTTTGGCCTAGACTGTCCCTTTAATAACCCAAAAAGTCAAAGCCATATTGTTTTTTAAAACATAAAAATAATACTGTTTTTTTAAACCTTTTTTTTTTTTTTTAACCGCACGTGCGGTAGAGCCTACATGCCTGTCAATGCACTTTATACATTTGCCTGCAGGCGCCGCTCCAAGCCTCCAACCATCCCTATGCTTGCTTAATGGTGAGTGAGGTGGTGCATACGGATACCATACGTCATCACTCCAGTCACGTGACAACGCTTGACGAGGCTTCTCCCCCTCAACGGCGCGAAAACTCATTGCGGCCGGATAATCATTGGAACATATAGCTAATTTCTCTGATTATACTGGGTATGTTTAAAAAGAACCTAAAAGTTGTACTTGTAACATAAAAATGTAATAATATCGTAGTAAATCCCTATTTAAGTTTGTTCCCCATCAAAGCTTGTCCATTTTTTACTATTCAAAGAAGAGTAGATTTTAAGGATGTCTCATACGGCTAGATTTAGAGTTTGGCGATAGCCGTCAAAACCAGCGTTAGAGGCTCCTAACGATGGTTTTGGGCTACCGCTGGTATTTGGAGTCAGTCAGGAAAGGGTCTAACGTTCACTTTGCAGCCGCGACTTTTCCATACCGCAGATCCCCCTACGCCATTTGCGTATCCTATCTTTTCAATGGGATCTTTCTAACGCCGGTATTTAGAGTCTTGGCTGAAGTGAACGTTAGAAATCTAACGACAAGACTCCAGCCGCAGAAAAAAGTCAGTAGTTAAGAGCTTTCTGGGCTAACGCCGGTTCATAAAGCTCTTAACTACTGTGCTCTAAAGTACACTAACACCCATAAACTACCTATGTACCCCTAAACCGAGGTCCCCCCACATCGCCGCCACTCTATTAAAATTTTTTAACCCCTAATCTGCCGACCGTACACCGCCGCCACCTATGTTATCCCTATGTACCCCTAATCTGCTGCCCCTAATACCGCCGACCCCTATATTATATTTATTAACCCCTAATCTGCCGCCCCCGCTATCGCTGACCCCTGCATATTATTATTAACCCATAATCTGCAGCTCCGTACACTGCCGCAACCTACGTTATCCCTATGTACCCCTAATCTGCTGCCCCTAACACCGCTGACCCCTATATTATATTTATTAACCCCTAATCTGCCGCCCCCAACGTCGCCTCCACCTACCTACAATAATTAACCCCTAATCTGCTGACCGGATCTCACCGCTACTCTAATAAATGTATTAACCCCTAAAACTAAGTCTAACCCTAACACTAACACCCCCCTAAGTTAAATATAATTTAAATCTAACGAAATAAATTAACTCTTATTAAATAAATTAATCCTATTTAAAGCTAAATACTTACCTGTAAAATAAACCCTAATATAGCTACAATATAAATTATAATTATATTGTAGCTATTTTAGGATTAATATTTATTTTACAGGCAACTTTGTAATTATATTAACCAGTTAATAACTATTTAATAGCTACCTAGTTAAAATAACTACAAAATTACCTGTAAAATAAATCCTAACCTAAGTTACAATTAAATCTAACACTACACTAGCAATAAATTAATTAAATACAATACCTACAATTAAATACAATTAAATAAACTAACTAAAGTACAAAAAATACAAAAGTACTAAGTTACAAAAAATAAAAAAATATTTACAAACATTAGAAAAATATTACAACAATTTTAAACTAATTACACCTACTCTAAGCCCCCTAATAAAATAACAAAGACCCCCAAAATAAAAAAATGCCCTACCCTATACTAAAATTAAAATAGAAAAGCTCTTTTACCTTACCAGCCCTGAAAAGGGCCCTTTGCGGGGCATGCCCCAAAGAATTCAGCTCTTTTGCCTTTAAAAAAAAACATACAATACCCCCCCAACATTACAACCCACCACCCACATACCCCTAATCTAACCCAAACCCCCCTTAAATAAACCTAACACTAAGCCCCTGAAGATCTTCCTACCTTGTCTTCACCACGCCGGGTTCACCGATCGATCCAGAAGAGCCTCCAATGTCTTGATCCAAGCCCAAGCGGGGGGCTGAAGATGTCCATGATCCGGCTGAAGTCTTCATCCAAGCGAGAGCTGAAGAGGTCCATGATCCGACTGAAGTCTTCTATCAAGCGGCATCTTCAATCTTCTTTCTTCCGGATCCATGTAGTTCATCCCGCCAACGCGGAACATCCATCTTCACCGATGACTTCCCGACGAATGACGGTTCCTTTAAGGGACGTCATCCAAGATGGCGTCCCTCGAATTCCGATTGGCTGATAGGATTCAATCAGCCAATCGGAATTAAGGTAGGAAAATTCTGATTGGCTGATGGAATTAGCCAATCAGATTCAAATTCAATCCGATTGGCTGATCCAATCAGCCAATCAGATTGAGATCGCATTCTATTGGCTGTTCCGATCAGCCAATAGAATGCGAGCTCAATCTGATTGGCTGATCGGATCAGCCAATCGGATTGAACTTGAATCTGATTGGCTGATTCCATCAGCCAATCAGAATTTTCCTACCTTAATTCCGATTGGCTGATAGTATCCTATCAGCCAATCAGAATTCGAGGGATGCCATCTTAGATGATGTCCCTTAAAGGAACCGTCATTCGTCGGGAAGTCGTCGGTGAAGATGGATGTTCCGCATCGGCGGGATGAACAACATGGATCCGGAAGAAAGAAGATTGAAGATGCCGCTTGATAGAAGACTTCAGTCGGATCATGGACCTCTTCAGCTCCTGCTTGGATGAAGACTTCATCCGGATCATGGACATCTTCAGCCCCCCGCTTGGACTTGGATCAAGACATCGGAGGCTCTTCTGGATCGATCGGTGAACCCAGCGTGGTGAAGACAAGGTAGGGAGATCTTCAGGGGCTTAGTGTTAGGTTTATTTAAGGGGGGTTTGGGTTAGATTAGGGGTATGTGGGTGGTGGGTTGTAATGTTGGGGGGTATTGTATGTTTTTTTTTACAGGCAAAAGAGCTGAATTCTTTGGGGCATGCCCCGCAAAGGGCCCTTTTCAGGGCTGGTAAGGTAAAAGAGCTTTTCTATTTTCATTTTAGAATTTTATTTAGAATTTTATTTTGGGGGTCTTTGTTATTTTATTAGGGGGCTTAGAGTAGGTGTAATTAGTTTAAAGTTGTTGTAATATTTTTCTAATGCTTGTAAATATTTTTTTATTTTTTGTAACTTAGTTCTTTTTTATTTTTTGTACTTTAGTTAGTTTATTTCATTGTATTTATTTGTAGGTATTGTATTTAATTAATTTATTGATAGTGTAGTGTTAGGTTTTATTGTAGATAATTGTAGGTAGTTTATTTAATTTATTTATTGATAGTGTAGTGTTAGGTTTAATTGTAACTTAGGTTAGGATTTATTTTGCAGGTAATTTTGTAATTATTTTAACTAGGTAGCTATTAAATAGTTATTAACTATTTAATAGCTATTGTACCTGGTTAAAATAATTACAAAGTTGCCAGTAAAATAAATATTAATCCTAAAATAGCTACAATATAATTATAATTTATATTGTAGCTATATTAGGGTTTATTTTACAGGTAAGTATTTAGCTTTAAATAGGAATATATTTAATTTAGGGGGGTGTTAGTGTTAGGGTTAGACTTAGCTTTAGGAGTTAATACATTTATTAGAGTAGCAGTGAGATCCGGTCGGCAGATTAGGGGTTAATTATTGTAGGTAGGTGGAGGCGACGTTGGGGGCGTCAGATTAGGGGTTAATAAATATAATATAGGGGTCGCGGTGTTAGGGGCAGCAGATTAGGGGTACATAGGGATAACGTAGGTTGCGGTGGTGTACGGAGCGGCAGATTAGGGGTTAATAATATGCAGGGGTCAGCGATAGCGGGGGCGGCAGATTAGGGGTTAATAAATATAATATAGGGGTCGGCGGTGTTAAGGGCAGCAGATTAGGGGTACATAGGTATAATGTAGGTTGCGGCGGTGTACGGAGCGGCAGATTAGGGGTTAATAATAATATGCAGGCGTCAGCGTTAGCGGGGGCGGCAGATTAGGGGTTAATAAGTGTAAGGTTAGGGGTGTTTAGACTCGGGGTACATGTTAGGGTGTTAGGTGCAGACATAGGAAGTGTTTCCCCATAGGAAACAATGGGGCTGCGTTAAAAGCTTAACGCTGCTTTTTTGCAGGTGTTAGGTTTTTTTCAGCTCAAACAGCCCCATTGTTTTCTATGGGGGAATCGTGCACGAGCACGTTTTTGAAGCTGGCTGCGTACGTAAGCAATGCTGGTATCGAGAGTTGCAGTGGCGGTAAATATGCTCTACGCTCCCTTTTTTTGGAGCCTAACGCAGCCAGTCTGTGAACTCTAAATACCAGCGGCATTTAAAAGGTGCGGGGGAAAAAAAGCATGCGTAGCTAACGCACCCCTTTGGCCGCAGATCTCTAAATCTAGCCGATTAGGGGTACATAGGTATAATGTAGGTTGCGGCAGTGTACGGAGCGGCAGATTAGGGGTTAATAATAATATGCAGGGGTCAGCGATAGCAGGGGCAGCAGATTAGGGGTTAATAAGTGTAAGGTTAGGGGTGTTTAGACTCGGGGTTCATGTTAGGGTGTTAGGTGCAGACATAGGAAGTGTTTCCCCATAGGAAACAATGGGGCTGCGTTAGGAGCTTAACGCTGCTTTTTTGCAGGTGTTAGGTTTTTTTTTCAGCTCAAACAGCCCCATTGCTTTCTATGGGGGAATCGTGCACGAGCACGTTTTTGAAGCTGGCCACGTACGTAAGTAACGCTGGTATCGAGAGTTGCAGTGGCGGTAAATATGCTCTACGCTCCCTTTTTTGGAGCCTAACGCAGCCATTCTGTGAACTCTAAATACCAGCGGTATTTAAAAGGTGCGGGGGAAAAAAAGCATGCGTAGCTAACGCACCCCTTTGGCCGCAGAACTCTAAATCTAGCCGATAGTGAGAAAAACATACCTTTACTCACAAATTGAATCACCTCTACTTGTACTAGGATAGCTATAAAATATGGGCTGCTTTCAATGTTGGATAAGCTGGTAAATAGTAACAATATTTTTTTCCCATTTTTACTTATGTAAAGTTAGAGATACTTTTGGCTTTGACAGAAACAAACAAGGTATTCATTTTGGCTGCTGTATCCTCTCTCTATAATATATCTATGTATATATATATATATATATATATATATATATATATATATATATATATATATATATATATATATATATATATATATATATATATATATATATATATATATATATATATATATATATATATATATATATATATATATATATATATATATAGTACAGGGGAGGGACTCTGTGTGTGTGTAAACCAGAGGGAACCTCTCGATATTATGTGTGAGGCATATGGAACCTGTATACAGTATTATAAATCTATATATAAGGTACTGGGGAGGGGGTTGTGTGTGTGTCAGAGAGGAAGAGGGAGGGAACCTCTCTATAGAATGGTCAATGACTCTTCTGGGGTTAATTTGATTAGGACATTGGACAGTAGGTGACACTGCAATATTTTATTACTGCATGGTGACAGTGCTGCTTATTATTACATTTTACTTTTTATTTTATCCCTGACCCTGACTCCTATATTTAACTGCTGCAGATAGGCAAGAAACCTGCATATTATTACATTTTACGTTTTAGTAAAAATGTATGTATTGTAAACGCCCATTTAAATAGCCCACGAGCCGCCACTGCATATGGCACAGTTATATTAGGGTTGCTGTGAATATCAGTATTGCTTCTAACTAGCTTAACTTCTGTATTCCATAGTTTGTATGCTTTAATTACAACCTTTTATGCTCTTTTGTCATGTGCAACGATTATAACTTGAATGTGTAACCTCAATGAAAATGTTTAAAATAAAAACAAACAAACAGTTTAGCTAAAAAGAAATACCTTAAAATAGATTAATGGTGTTTTTTGGAATATTTTAGAAATATTTTATGTCTAGGAACCAAAGTAATTTGTAGTAAATATTGGCCAAATACTACAAGGATGGAAATGGTTTAATGCTACAAGTTGCAATGCTTGGATTGTAAACATAATAGTTATCACCCAATTCAAAACCGCTACACAAAAGTATATATGTTGGAGAAACTTGACATCCCATGGTATTTATCTAGCAATTTAACATTTGAATTGAACCCCTTTATTGACAAAGGCAGAAAATAAAACTTAGGGACACAAAAAAGTAAATAAAAAAATACTGAAATAAAAAATACACTTTATTTAAATAAATTCATAAAAAATACACTTTATTAAAATAAATTGTTACACTTTGATTGGCATAGGTGCTGACAGGGAGACAAGGGGGGGGGGTCAAGAAAAGCCATTGTCTTTTTTTTTTATAAAGATGTGATCACTTTGACTGACTATGACAATGATCACATGACTATGGAAGCACTTTATTGGGCATCACTGGACTGCCTAAGTCCTAAAACATCCAGTAATATCTCAGTACCTCCATAGCACTATTTATCTCTGCTTATCCTCCTTGATCTGTCTGCAGCCTTTGACACTGTTGACCACCCTCTTTTGCTCCAAACCCTCCAATCCTTTGGCATCTGCGACACAGCTCTCTCATGGTTCTCTTCCTATCTATCTAACCGTACTTTTAGTGTAGCCTTCTCTGGAGCATCCTCTGCCCCGTTACCACTTTCTGTTGGGGTACCTCAAGGCTCTGTGCTCGGTCCCCTTCTCTTTTCAATCTACACGTCATCATTAGGTTCCTTAATAAAGTCCCTCTGGTTTCAATATCATTTGTATGCCGATGACACCTAAATCTACCTCTCTGCACCAGACCTACCTCCTTCCTTACCTTAACCTGTGTCACTGTCTTTCTCATATCTCATCTTGGATGTCCTCTCACTACCTTATGCTAAATCTCTCCAAAACTGAACTCCTTATTTTTCCCCCTTCATCCAAAATCTACACCCCCAATTTTCTATAACTGTTGATAATTCCATCATTACCCCTACCCCGCATTCTCAATGTCTTGGGGTCACACTTGACTCAGATCTTTCACTCCTCATATTCAGTCCTTGGCTAAAGCCTGCCGCTTCCACCTTAAAACCATCTCTAAAATTAGACATTTCCTTACACAAGACACAACTAAGATTCTAATCTACTCTCTCATCCTTTCCCATCTCGACTTATGCAACTCCGTCCTCTCTGGTCTACCTAGCTGCCGCATAGCTCCTTTACAATCCATAATGAATGCCTCTGCCAGGCTCATCTTCCTTACACGTTGCTCTTCATCTGCTGCACCTCTCTGACTCTGCCAATCCCTTCACTGGCTTCTTCTTGCCTCCAGGATTAAACACAAAATCCTCACTCTGACATACAAAGCCCTCAACTGCACTGCTCCCCCTTACATTTCAGACCTTGTCTCCAGATACTCTCCCTCCCGTCCCCTTCACTCTGCTCACAATCTCCTACTCTCCTCCTCTTTTGTTACTTCCTCACATTCCCATTTACAGGACTTCTCCAGACTGGCCCCCATCTTGTGGAAATCCCTGCCTCGCTCCACAAGACTCTCCCCTAGTTTTAACATCTTCAAGCATTCCCTAAAGACTCTACTTTTCAGGGATGCATACAACCAACACTAACCTTTCCTAACTCCATTGCTTTCCCCTTGATCCCCTTAGAATGTAAGCCTATGTGCCCAGCTGTTTGCAGATAGCCTTCATAAGAGCCGACTACAACAGTGCAACTCTCGGCAGGGCCCTCTACCCATTTGATCCCTATAAATGTTATCCTGTATACCAACTATGTTTATAACGCTGCAGAATCTGTTGGCGCTTTACAAGTACCTGTTAATAACAATAATAATAATAATTTGGGTTTGATTGTCTATTTGAGATTCTCCCTAATAGCGTTATTGATAGCTTTTTCCAGTTCTTAATAATAACCAATATATCAAAATGGTCAATTTACTTTTTACTCTTTACAATTAAAAAAAAAAGTTGCAAACTATCCAAAGCTTATTGTTTAGAGGTTTTATACATACTCTTTCACCATCTAGTGGTCATTATTTCAAATAACACATTTTTAGACCACAGGTCCAGATTTAGTCTAACATTTAGCGGCCGATGATCTAAAACTCGTCATAATATCGCTATGTTGTAAAGGTATCTGAATCGCAAATTAAAAGTGCATGTGAAATGTTCTAAAGTGATTGAATCGTTGTCTTAGTATACTTCATTGTGTGATACAAAAGTTACATTTGTAAATGAATAATACATCTATTTATGGTGTGTACAATATACTGTAAAATTGTTTTAGATATTTTAATTAACTTTCATCTAGATTATGAGTTTTGCGCTAAACAGGGTGTGAAACTAACACCAAAAAAGTTGCAATATTTTACTCTCCGTAGCGCTGCTATTACGAGTTACTGACCAGCCTCCTTGTGCGTGTGATATGGTGGCGTTAAGCTCCATACCGCACAAAAACCAAGGGCTGATTTGACGTGCTCGTGCATGCTTTCCCCCATAGACATCAATGGGAAGAGAGTGTTATAAAAAAACACCTGAAGTGCGGAATGAAAAATTTCCATAATACAACCCTATTGATGTCTATAGGAAAAAGTTACATTTAAACCTAACACCCTAACATAAACCCCTAGTCTAAACAGCCCTAGTCTCTCCTCCTCCTTGTCGCTCCTGACAACGCCGACACTTAAATAAAGCTATTAACCCCTAATCTGCCGCTCCCAACATCGCCGACATTAATAAAAGTTATCAACCCCTATTCCGCCGCTCCTTGACATCGCCAACACTATAATAAAGTTATTAACCCCTATTCCACCGCTCCCGACAACGCCAACACTATAATAGTTATTAACCCTAATTCCTTGCTCCCCGACATCGCCGACACTAATAAAAGCTATTAATCCCTAATCCTTTGTTCCCTGACATCGCCGCAACTATAATAAAGTTATTATCCCCTTAACCTCCGGCCTCCCACATCACCGCCACTAAATAAACTTTTAACCCCTAAACCTCTGGCCTCCCACATAGCCGCCACTAAATAAACCTATTAACCCTTAAACCACCGGTTCCCCACATCGCAAAACATTAAATTAAACTATTACCCCTAAACAGCCCTCTAACTTTAAATTAAAATTACAATATAACTATATTTAAATAAATAAAAACTTACCTGTGAAATAAATCTAACATTAAACTATAAATTAACCTAACATAACTATTCTAATAAAATAAAAAAATACTACCAATTAAAAACCTAAATTACAAATTTAAAAAACCTAACACTACGAAAAAAATCTAAAATTACAAAAAATAATAGACTAAATTACGAACAATAAAAAACGCTAAACTTCCAAAAAACAATAAATGAATTATCAAAAATAAAAACATTTACACCTAATCTAATAGCCCCCCAAAATAGAAAAGCCCCCTAGCCTACAATAAGTCTCCCCAACAAACCCACAACCCAACCAACCCCCCAAAATAAAAAACCTAACTCTAAAAAAAAACTAAGCTACCCATTGCCCCTAAAGGGGCATCTGTATGGGCATTGCCCCTAAAGGGGCATCTGTATGGGCATTGCCCCTAAAGGGGCATCTGTATGGGCATTGCCCTTAAAAGGGCATTCAGCTATTTTTCACTGCCCTTTAAAGGGCATTCAGCTCTTTTACAAAAGCCCAAAGCCCTAATCTAAAAAAAAATACCCACCCAAAAAAATGAAAAAAAACCCCCCCAAAAACCTAACACTAACCCCAGTATATCTACTCACAGTTCCTGAAGTCCAGACATCCATCTTCATTCAGGCGGCAAGAAGTCTTCATCCAGGTGGCGACACCTTCATCTATCTTCTATCTTCATTCCGGTGGCACAGAGTGGAACCATCCTGGAAGTCGATCCCATCCTCAGCCAATAGGATGAGAGCTACTAAAAAATAAATCCTATTGATTTCAGTAGATGTCATCCTATTGGCTGATTTGAACAGCCAATAGGATTTCAGAAGCTCTCACCCTATTGGCTGATTTGAATTTTAAGAATAAAATCAGCCAATAGGAATGTAAGGTATGCCATTTTGAAACGGCTACCTTGCTTTCAACTCCAGTGTACGTCGTGGTGACCGAATGAAGAGGAACCGAGAGTAGATATTCTGGGGATTTTTTTTTTTTTGGGTGAATGCCCTTTTAACTCCTTAACGACCGAGGACGTGCCAGGCATGTCCTACATGGGGTGTCAGTTAGTGACCAAGCATGTGCCTGGCACGTCCTCTGGGCAGGGCCAGACTGGGAATAAAAAGCAGCCCTGGAAAAATATGAAGACCAGCCCTATTTTCTGTTGAGTCAGTAGAATGCACATGGCCCCTTTTTCTCAAATTAGATTACTGAGATACTACTTCCCCAATGTTTTTTCAGAATTAAATTATATTACTTTGCATTAAATAAAAATCCCAGAGGGATATTTTATAGGCACCCTATAAACCAATTGCATTCATTAACCACCCCTTTAAATTGTAGCTTTCCAGCCCCAGGTTCTGCAGCCCACCGGGAAATCTCCTGGTATCCTGGTAGGCCAATCCGGCCCTGCCTCTGGGGTTTCAAGCGGTGGAGTGATCGTGATCACTTCCAGCCGCTTTCAAGGTGTTGCAGTGATGCCTCGATATTGAGGCATCACTACAATACCTCTTTTACCCACCGATGCAGAGAGGGCCCTCTCTGCATCGGCCAGCAATGGTGCCGATCATTGGTGGGTGGGAGCCATTGCAGGGAGGTGAGTGGGTGGCCCATCGCTGAGGGAAATAAGTCAGAGGGGGACGGGATCATGTGCAGGGGCACCGGGAGCGGACGCGTGTCCGCACACGGGGGCAGGAGAGGGTGGGACCGCTACACTATGGAACATGAAAAGTGTAATTGATGGAGGGAGGGGGGAATCAATATTATCCAAGGGATCTGGGAGGGGGTGGGGTAGGTTATGGAGGCGGCGCAGCTACACTACAGAAAAATTTTGATTTAAAAAAAAAATAATTATATGGCAAGATGGGTGCAAATAGGTAGCAAGGGGGAGGATTAGTGATCTGTTTGGGGGGGATCAGGGAGCTTGGGGGCTAAGGGGGATCCATCACTGCTGAATATATAAATTTAAAAAAAAAAGTCTTTTATTTTAGTACTGGCAGGCTTTGTGCCAGTACTTAAGATGGCGGGGACAATTGTGGGATGGGGGAAGGAACAAAGGGGATCCCAGAGAAGCATTTACAACCATGTATGCCATGATTACACAAACCTAAAATTGTGAAAAAGTTAACGATTTTTTTTATTTGATCATATTTGGTGGTGAAATGGTGGCATGAAATATACCAAAATGGGCCTAGATCAATACTTTGGGTTGGCTACTACACTACACTAAAGCTAAAATTAACCCTACAAGCTCCCTAAGTAACCCCTTCACTGCTAAGAATAATACACGTGTGGTGCGCAGCAGCATTTATCGGCCTTCTAATTACCAAAAAAGCAATGCCAAAGCCATATAGGTCTGCTATTTCTGAACAAAGGGGATCCCAGAGAAGCATTTACAACCATTTGTGCCATAATTGCACAAGCTGTTTGTAAATAATTTCAGTGAGAAACCTAAAGTTTGTGAAAAAATGAACGATTTTTTTTTTTTTGATCGCATTTGGCAGTGAAATGGTGGCATGAAATATACCAAAATGGGCCTATATCAATACTTTGGGTTGTCTACTAAAAATATATATACATGTGAAGGGTTATTCAGGGATTCCTGACAGATATCAGTGTCCAATGTAACTATCGCTAATTTGGAGATTTTTTGGGGGGAAATAGCAAAGTGCTATTTATACTTATTGCCCTATAACTTGCAAAGAACATGTAAACGTTGGATATTTCTAAACTCAGGACAAAATTTAGAAACTATTTAGCATGGGTGTTTTTTGGTGATTGTAGATGTGTAACAGATTTTGGGGGTCAAAGTTAGAAAAAGTGTGTTTTTTTTCCATTTTTTCATCATATTTTATAATTTTTTTGTAGTTAATTATAAGATATGATGAAAAATATGGTATCTTTAGAAAGTCCATTTAATGACGAGAAAAAATGGTATATAATTCATGTGGGTACAGTAAATAAGTAAGAGGAAAATTACAGCTAAACACAAACACGCAGAAATGTAAAACTAGCCCTGATCCCAAACGGTCAACAAATGGAAAAGTGCTCTGGTCACTAAGGGGTTAAGGGCAGTGATAAAGAGCTGAATGCCCTTTTAAGGGCAGTGCCCATACAAATGCCCCTTTAGGGTCAATGGGTAGCTTAGTTTTTTTAGAGTTAGGTTTTTATTTTAGGAGGTTGGTTGGGTGGTAGGTTTTACTGTTGGGGGGACTTTGTATTTTTTTACAGGTAAAAGAGCTGTTTAACTCAGGGCAATGCTCTACAAAAGGCCCTTTTAAGGGCTATTGGTAGTTTATTGTAGGCTAGGGGGTGTTTTTATTTTGGGGGGGCTTTTTATTTTTATAGGGCTATTAAATTAGTTGTAATTGTTTTTATTTTGATAATTTTGTTTATTATTTTTGTAAGCTTAGTGTTTTTTATTGTTCGTAATTTAGTCTTTATTTTTTGTAATTTTAGATTTTTTATTTTTTTTCGTAGTTTTAGGTTTTTTTAAATTTGTAATTTAGATTTTTTTAATTGGTAGTATTTTTTTTATTTCACAGGTAAGTTTTTATTTATTTAAATATAGTTATATTGTAATTTTAATTTAAAGTTAGGGGGTGTTAGGTTTAGGGGTTAATAGTTTAATTTAGTGTTTTACAATGTGGGGGGGGCGGCAGTTTAAGGGTTAATAGGTTTATTTAGTGGCGGCGATGTGGGAGGCCGGAGGTTTAGGGGTTAATAGCTTTATTTTGTGGCGGCGATGTGGGTGGCCGGAGGATTAGGGTTTAATAATTTTATTATAGTGGCGGCGATGTGAGAGGCCAGAGGTTTAGGGGTTAATAACTTTATTATAGTAGCGGCGATGTTGGGGAAGCGGTAGATTAGGGGTTAATATATTTAAATAGTGTTGGCGATGTGAGCGGGTGACAGATTAGGGGTTATTAGGTTTATTTAATAGTCGCGATGTGGGTGGGCGGCAGATTAGGGGTTAATACGTTTTAAATAGTGTTTGCGATGCAGGAGATGGCGGTTTAGGGGTGAATAGGTAGTTTATGGGTGTTAGTGTACTTTGTAACAGTTTAGTTCTGAGTTTTGTGAAACATTTTTGTTTTGCAAAATCCATAACTACTGCTCTCAGATGGAGGTATAGATCGTATTGGTATAGGCTGTAACGCAAGCATTTTAGTCTGAACGCACAACCTGTAATACTGGCGCTATGAAAATCCCGCACAATAACGTCATTTTTGTTGAGTGCGGAATGGACGTTGCGTTACAGGCTAAAATGCTTGCGGTATAGCTATACCGTCACGACTCGTAATATATGTATTTTTTGTTGTTGTTTTAAATATGAAAAGATTTTTTATCATTGAAACTACTGAGCTGTTTCAATAGTGCCAAACAGTTCATTTTCACTGTACAGAACAGGTTCACTTTCAGGATACTGTCCGTACCAAATCGGATCTTGCAAGTAAACCCGTTCTGTACAGTAAGAACTTAGTTTACTGAGACTCATATTGTTCCAGATATAATGGTTTATACAGGCTTGACATTTCTCACTGAATGACCTAGAACAGCTTTTTATATGAATAATCTACAATAAGATAGACTTTATTGGTGAATATTGTATAAAAATTGGGAAGGAAATAATCCAACCATTTTGTCTAAACTGATTTTAAATTGCACAGTTGAGTATCGTTATCAATGAGTATTCAAGCAATGAATTGAAAATTCAGAATGTAAAACCCAGGCAGCCGATACTTGTCTTCAAATCTCATTCACATTCAGATGCTTTGAGGGCTTCTGAGTTAGCCAGGGAATTAAATAATTGACTTGATTAACAAAGAGCTGTGTGGGAACCCCATAATAGATAAGCGTAGCTAAATCTTGAGATGTTTTTTCATACAACTTTTCCTAAATTCACCAACATACCTTCCCCACGCCACTACCTGGCTACTTTGATATGTCTAAGCCAAGTGCACAGTCACAAAAGAAGACTATTGGGCCAATTAATTACAGTGCGGACGGACATGATATGATATAGCATATCATGTCCGCCGCACATTGATAAATGTCGACAGCATACGCTGTCGGCATTTATCATTGCACAAGCAGTTCTTGTGAACTACATGTGCAATGCCTCCCCTTGCAGATTCACTGCAAATCGGCCACTAGCAGGGGGTGTCAATCAGCCCTATCACATAGTATCGGGCGGATTGAAGACAACAGCCTCAGAGGCAGTGGACAAGTTATGGAGCAGCGGTCTTTGGACCGCTACTTCATAACTGCTGTTTCCAGCTAGCCTAAAGGCTCACATGGAAACAGGGGCATTAAGCTCCATTCGGAGCTTGATAATTTGGCCCCTATGTCATGCAAAAAAAAAAAAAAAGCAATATCTATATCTTTTTCCCAAAATGTTATAACTGATTACATTCTAATGTTCAAAGAAACATGGAGCTTGATGCCTCTGTTTCTGCGCGAGCCTTCAGGAAACAGTAGTTATGAAGCAGCGGTCTTCAATCCGCCCAATCCTATATGATCGAGCTGATTGACCCTACCTGCTAGCGGCGAATCTGCAGGGGGAGGCATTGCACAAGCAGTTCACATTTATCGATGTGCGGCGGACATGATACACTACATCGTATCATGTCCGCTCGCACTTTGATAAATTGACCCCCATGCCTTTGTGCTATAAATATTTTCTACATTAACCATAACTGTTTTTAGTTCATATTTTTTGTAATCTTGGAATACAGGAGCTCAGTTTATGGAAATATATTAAAACATTTGACAAAGCCACATGGTATTGCATATGATTATCTTTACTCAATCGTCTCAATTAAGAAGGGAAGCAGTGTACATTAACTGACACACAATGTGACACATAAAATGATTCTGAGAGATTCAACAAAACCAAGAAATTATACACAGTAGTGTCTGTTAAAATTGCTTGGAAAGAAAGAAAAGAGGGGAGTTTTATAGTGTTCTCTATGGCCTTGTTTTACAAGCTGTATTATATGTACACCTGGAGGTACTTGGTGTATTGGCAAGGGTTCTCCAGCTTATGCCCTTTCATTATTATTTGCCCTGATGCAGCTGTAAAGATTTAGTGTACCACATAAATGAGTGTTTCCCTGTTCTACCATGAAGTGCTTCTAACAGGTCAAATATTATTTCCCTGCCAGGCTTGTCAGCTGCTAACTTAATATGACTGACTTACTGCTTGGGTAGGGAAATTCTTAGAATCTGGTTGATTATAGGCATTTAAGGACTGGTGTATAGAAACACTGATACAAAGTTTGTCACAAGGAAAGTGTATATAATTATAAAAAGTGTGAAAAAGGTATGTCCACAGTAAAATATTACATATGCCATGGTAAAAATGTGCCAGGCTCTTCTATACCTAGGTAGGCCACAATGAGCCTGAGCTGAGCTGTGTATGTGATGAAGTTAGATGCAGAAATTTGGTAACATGCACATTACTTCCCTTATTATACTTTTTTCCCCTAATGTATGTGGCACAATATTAAATAACTAAATGTGTATTGTGTGCATGTTCTTTGTAGATATCTTTATTATTTTTTGCTCTAATTTTTTTAAAGGATTTGCTGCATTAGCATTCAGTAAAACTGAATTTTATAATAAATTCCCCAAAACAGAACATTTATCTGATACAATTTTGTCCCAGTCTGGAATATGCATATTTTTTAACCTGATAATATTTACATGTTGCAATTGGGGTACCTAGGGCAAAAATATATGTCTGTAGGGGTACTTACTACAAAAAACATGCACATTTATTTTGTTACATTTTGTTACGAATGCAAATTTGTTAACAAAAGATGGATATTACTTTAATTTTCATGAAATAAATATACGGACAAATGCATCACAAGATTTAAAGAAAACTAATAAATGCTGTCAGGTCCCTGTAAAGAAAGGTTGGGATTAAGCGGCTCTCCAGCAGGCTAGAGATAAGTATGTAACACTACAGGTGAGCATTTTCACCTGTAGTAAAAGAACATTTACATTAGTTTAACGAAAGCCAATGTAAATGTTCCCCGTATATTCAGTATACCGAATATTCATGTAGCCTTTTGTCATTTTGCTGCAGGGATTAACTGCACTTTGCCCTTTGCATCACAAGGTGGTGAAAGCCAATCAGATGCTGACAGTTTCAGAGACTTCCTGTGAGGAGAGTTTAGTCAGATTTGTTCAGGGGTGCTGAAAGGTGTGTGTGATTCTGCCTGGGATGATAAAGGCTGCATCCAAGACTCTGCATGCTGTGATGTCCCAGTAAGAAGCAGCAGCATTGGGACTAGAGTAGGCTGTCATTTCAGACTGTCAGCACTTAAGTGGAAATAAAGCATCCAGGACCCTGCATGCTGTGGACAGTCAGCCTGATGTCACAGTAAGAAGCAGCTACATTTGGAACTAGAGTGAGCTGTCATTTCAGACTTTCAGCACTTAAAGGGAAAGTCTAGTCAAAATTAAACTTACATTATTCATATCGGGCATGCAGTTTTAAACAACTTTCCAATTGACTTTTATCATTAAATATGATTTGTTTGCTTGGTGGTATTTTTGAAAAGCTAAACCTAGGTAGGCTTAAACTGATTTCTAAACCGTTGAAAACCGCCTCTTAGCTCAGAGCATTTTGAAAGTTTTTTTACATTTAGACAGTACTAGTTCATGCGTGTCCTATATATAACATTGTGCTTACTCACATGGAGTTATTTAGGAGTCTGCACTGATTGGCTAAACTGCATGTCTGTCAAAAGCACTGAGATAAGGGGATAATCTGCAGAGGCTTAGATACAAGGTAATCACAGAGGTAAAACATATATTAATATAATTGTGTTAGTTATGCAAAACTGGGTAATAAAAATTATTATCTATCTTTTTAAACAAGAAAAATTCTGATGTAGACTGTCCCTTTAAGTGGAAAAGCAAGCAGCAGAGAAAGCAGCCAGAGGACAAGGCCTTTTCTAGAACATTCTACAGGAGGATTCAGGTAGTGAAACAGTTACAGTTATCCCTCACACTAAACGTGCACCACCACAAGGGACTTTATTTAGTAGTGTATTTTGGGATAAAGGGTACCCTGGAAAGTGTGGGACTGTTATGTTACTTATATGTTGTTCTATTTGCATTTACATATATTATGTGTTACTTTATTATATGCTTGCTTTTATTATTGCATGTTGTGGGGAACTCATCGTCTCAGTGTTGTGGGTTTCCTGAGAATTGTTATCACTGAGTGGAGGCACTGTACGTTACATTAATCAAGATATCCCAGACTCCCTACTCCAGCTGAAACTTAGGTCATTCCTGTGAAGCCACAGTGTCAAAGGTGACCATCCAACCTGTATCATTCTCACCAGAGATGGGTAAGGAAGGGGTTACAGATGGAGGCAACGCTGAGATGAACTGGGACAGTAAGAAGTGTTTAAGCTAGAGAGGGGGCTAGAATAATGAGGGTTCCTCCCCAGAAGGTTGTGTCTATGCAAACTCCTATTGGACTCAGCCAGAGGAAGTTTATAGATACCCTAAAACTGATCCCTGGGTTGGAAAACCCTGCCATAGTGCAGGATAAGAAAACAGGAACTCATGGTGTGACCCTTGTTAAGGGGGACCAGGATATAAATTCAGAAAAAGGAACAACTAGAATCCCTATACCTGGAGCAGACCCTAAAGGGTGCCTGATAGTATACACAGAAGGAGATTCTGACCACGAGGAGAGCTATGATTCTGATCTGATATTTCAAAATAGTGACAGTGAGTCTGAAGATGACTTAAATGTAAATGAGTCTGAAGGCAGTTCTATAGTAAGTGAAAGAAGGAAACTAAAGAATGATTCTCCTAAGCAAGAGATTTCTTCTCCTATAACAAATGTACTTAAACAATTAGCAGTGGAACTAACCCAAGCTCAGCACATTCACAATTACAAGAGATTGAAGATTTTCTCTGGGATTGACCCTACTCCTGTTGGAGAAGAGTGCTTCAAACCCTGGAGAGACACTACTTTGCAGCTTCTTAGAGATGTGAAAGGCTCATAGAAGGCATTATCAAAAAATCTAGAAGTCCCTATGCTTCTTCCATTGTAGTTGTGAGGAAATAGAATGCCTCTGTGTATAGACTATCAAACTTTAAATAAACAAACAATTCCTGACCAGTATACACTACCCCGAATAGAAGATCTACTGAATGCTCTATCTGGTAGCAAATGGTTTAGTGTATTGGATCTCCGCTCTGGATATTATCAACTTCCCATGAAAAAAGAAGACCAAGAGAAAACAGCATTCATCTGCCCTTTGGATTTCTACCAGTTTACCCATATGCCACAAGGGGTTACCGGGGCCCCAGCAACCTTCCAGAGATTAATGGAAAAGATCCATGGGGACCTTAGTCCAAGAGAGTGCCTTGTTTATCTGGATGATATAATAATTTTTGGAAGAACCCCTGAAGAACATGAAAATCAGTTGCTGAGGGTGTTTGATTGCAAGCTGAAGGTCTGAAGTTATCTGTTGACAAATACAAATTTGCAAGAAGCTCTGTGACTTATGTTGGACATATAGTTTCTGCAGAAGGTGTGGCCACAGATCTAGTAAATTGGCCAAGACCAAAGAATAATGAAGAGCTACGTTCATTCTTGGGGTTCTGCAGTTACTACCGCCGTTTTGTAGAAGGTTATTCCAAGATAGCCAGAAGTCTTCACAATCTTCTGAAATTGGAGCCTGTAGAGAATGCCAAGCAGAAGAGCCTGCATTCCAAGAAATCCATAGGAGATAAGTGGACTAATTCCTGTGAAGAGGCTTTTCAGCTACTTAAAAGTAAGATGACTGAAGCTCCTGTACTGGCATATGCAGATCTTGAGAAACCATTTGTGCTTCATGTAGATGCCAGCATGGAAGGGCTTAGAGGAGTTCTCCATCAGGTACATCCTGAGGGGCTGAGGCCTGTTGCCTACATTAGTCGGAGCTTGTCTAAAGCTGAAAAGAATTACCAAGTGCATAAACTAGAATTTCTGGAATTGAAGTGGGCTATCGTAGATAAACTACATGATTACCTGTATGGTGCAGAATTTGAGGTGAGGACCGACAACAATCCCCTCACCTATATCTTGACCAGAGCTAAACTAGATGCCACTGGGCATCGCTGGCTTGCAGCTTTGTTCAACTATAGCTTCTTATTGAAATACAAGCCTGGATCTACTAATGTGGGAGCTGATGCTTTATCTCAGAGACCTGGACTTCCTCCAGAGACGGATAAAGAAGATTGGATTGAAATTCCTGGCCCTGGAGTAAGGGCATTGTGTCAGACCTCTGTCACTGAAGATGGGTGGGTTAACTTTTCTGAATTGAGATGCATCGACTCATTCAGTTGTAGTGCTGAGGCAGTTCCAGAGGCTATGTGTTACCCAGTTAACTTGCCCCAGTGGACAAGCATCAGTAATGAGGATAAACAAAAAATTCAAGCTCAAGACCCAATAGTGGGCCCCTTATTAAAAGCTGTTAAGAATGGGTGCCAAAAATACATAAACTGTTTACCTGCTGAGTTGCAACAACTATTCAAGAGAGAATTGAGCCGTATCCGTATTGAGAAGGGACTTCTCTATAGACTCATTCAATATCATGATCACCCAGGACGAAGACAGTTGGTATTACCAGAAAAGTATAGAGGAATGGTACTAAGATCCTTGCATGACCGACATGGACACCTGGGGGTGGACAAAACTTTTGGATTGGTGCAAGATCGTTTCTTCTGGCCAAAGATGAGAGAGTCTGTTGAGAGGCATTGTCATAATTGCCAAAGGTGTATTCAGAGGAAAACTCTACCTACCCGAGCTGCGCCAATGGGCCACCTAAAGAGCTCTGGCCCCATGGATCTAGTTCATATAAAGCTTTATGACACTGAATTTAGTCTCTTTTTATGGCTAGATCTATTTTTATTCAGAATCTTGTGTTGCTTGTAGTGTATATATATATATATATATATATATATATATATATATATATATATACTGTGCCAGCTAGTACACTCTTCAGTGGCATATCTTGTGAAATATTAATATCACAGAAGCCATATGTGTGTGTGTGAACATAGATGACTCTGGGTCCTTATGAATGTCAATGACCCGGGGTGGGGGCTTTATGGATTCTTGCACCGGGGCCCTGAAGTTTCTAGTTACGCCTCTGAATTTGAGCAATAAATATTTTAATATTAGCTGGATTTAGCTTCTTTTTGCCTAAAATTTTAGCTGCGTGGTCGATAAAATTAGCTGGGGGGTGCACCCATTTAAAAGGTCCAGGGGAGAACACTGGACTTGTGCAGCACTGAATAATTTGTTTCAGACTATTCATTCGGAACAAGTATTCTGAAAAATGTGAATTTACATTTGTTTTAATTGAAATGAATGTAAATGTGTCCTACTCTTGTCACCCTGATACTCACCTGTAGTGCGCTGGGGAGCTGCGCTTATCCTCTTCTTCTTCATAGACTCCCAGACCATGTTTTTCTTTTTTCTTTTTTTTTAAAGCTTTATTTATAGTTTCGGCAGGGTACAGAAAGCAAAAAGGAGAAAAGGGAAAAGAAAAAATACAACATCATTCTCAGATGTCAGCAATATTTTTAAAATGTAACAGTTTTAACAAAATATAATTCCTTTTAACCCAAAGGAGTAGATTCAACAAGCAGTGGATGCTGCTTTCTACACCCGAAGTTTGAAGCTTACCTGAAACGCAAGTTAAGAAGAAGCGGTCATAAGACCACTGCTCCTTAACTTCTCCGTCACCTTTTAGGAGGTGGACTGCAATCATCCCGATCCAATATTATCAGGATAATTGACACCCCCTGCTAGCAGCCGATTGTCTGCGAATGTGCAGGGGGTGGCATTGCACAAGCATTTCACAAGAAATGCTTGTGCAATGTTAAATGCCGACAGCAGCGATGTTGGCCGGACATGATTCTCTTTGTCACTTGTTAAATCTACCCCATAGTGTTAACCCATAAGAGGGTAATAGATATATAAGCTCTTCCTTCATTTTTAATATTTATATCATAACAAGTAAATAAAGAAAAAAAGAGAGAAAAAAAAAAGTTATTCCCTATGTCCTCTTTTCCTAATTCCCCATTCTCCCCCGAATTTTACCAGACCCCAAGGAGTACTAAATCTGAATTGCTAAATGGGAGTATAATAATGTACTCCAGGACCATGTTAATGCTCCTAATAGTGTGGCAACCAGCGCACTACAGGTACATTAGCACCACCAGGTGTGGGTGGCACGTTAATCTGACCCTCAGGACCTAATTATGCTATTAGCGCATACTCTGTAAAGGAAGTCGGATTAGCGTGCCCCCCTGCACTAAAGGAGAAGGGATACGCTGTGCGAATGTACCTGTAACATGCTGGGGAGCCTACTAGGGCGGGCCTGGAGTTTATGAAGAACAAGAGGATTAGTGTGGCTCCCCCAGGGTTTTACAGGTAAATAATACATCTAATTTAAAGAATAATGAATATAACCTCAGCCCGGTTAGCCCCCCCCCCCCCAAATTAATATTTTAAAACAAACTTCATTCAGTTGGTTAGATCGTTCTTAGATTAGGTTTGATCAATTGTTGTATTTGTTAGATCTAGCATACAAGGAGCGGTATTAACAATTATTTGGAGGGGGGCTAACCCGTCATCAGCCCCCCCTTATCAAAAATTGGATAAAAGTTTATTTAATTTGATAGATATTTTTTATATCAGGTATGATCAGCTATTTGTTTTGTTAGATCTAACATAATTACAGAGATATTAGGCATTAAATTAGGGGGGCTGGCCCCACCAAATCAAAATTTCAGTCAAAAAATCATTCAGGCTAATAGATATTTGTTAGATCAGGTCTGATCAAGTATTTATAATGTTAGAGCTAACAAGCTAAAGATGGTATTAACAATTATTTGGAGGGGGGCTAACCCATCATCAGTCCCCCTTATCAAAAAATTGGACAAAAATGTATTTAATTTGATAGATATTAGTTAGATCAGGTATGATTAGATTTTTGTTTTGTTATATCTAACATATTTACAGAGATATTATGTATTAAATTAAGGGGGCTGACCCTCCAAATCAAAATTTCAGACAAAAAATTCAGGCTAATAGACATTTGTTAGATCAGTTAGTTAGTTAGTTCAACTGCCCCAAATGTCCCCAAAATACAGTGTAGTGTATTTTATTAAAAAATAAACACCTAGATTACGAGTTTTGCGTTAGAGGCTGTGCGGTGCTAACGGGCAGTTTATGCTCACCGCTCACTTACAGACAGCGCTGGTATTACGGGTTTTTACAAACCAGACAAGAAGTGAGCTTTGAGCAAAATTTTGCTCATTACCGCACTCCAATACCAACGCTGCTTACGTTAGCGGTGAGCTGGTATAACGTGCTCGTGCACGATTTCCCCATAGCAATCAACGGGGAGAGCCAGCTGAAAAAAAGTCTAACACCTGCAAAAAAGCAGCGTAAAGCTCCTTAACGCAGCCCCATTGATTCCTATGGGGAAATAAATTTTATGTCTAGACCTAGTACCCTAACATGAACCCTGAGTCTAAACACCCCTAATCTTACACTTATTAACCACTAATCTGCCGCCCCCGACATCACCGACACCTACATTATAATTATTAACCCCTAATCTGCCGCTCCGGACACCACCACAACCTACATTATACTTATGAACCCCTAATCTACTGTCCCCCAAATCGCCGAACCCTACATTATATTTATTAACCCCTACTCTGCCGCCCACATTGTCGCCACCACCTACCTACACTTATTAACCCCTAATCTGCCACCCCCAATGTCGCCCCCACTATAATAAACATATTAACCCCTAAACCGCCGCACTCACGCCTCACAAACATTAATTAAATATTATTAACCCATAATCTGCCATCCCTAACATCACCGACACCTACCTACATTTATTAACCCCTAATCTGCCAGACCCAATTTAGCCGCCACTATACTAAAGTTATTAACCCCTAAATCTAAGTCTAACCCTAACACCCTCTAACTTAAATATAATTAAAAGAAATCTAAATAAAAATTCCTATCATTAACTAAATAATTCCTATTTAAAACTAAATACTTACTTATAAAATAAACCCTAAGATAGCTACAATATAACTAATAGTTACATTGTAGCTAGTTTAGGATTTATTTTTATTTTACAGGCAAGTTTGTATTTATTTTAGCTATGTAGAATAGTTATTAAATAGTTATTAACTATTTAATAACTACCTAGCTAAAATAAATACAAAGTTACCTGTAAAATAAAACCTAACCTAAGTTACACTTACACCTAACACTACACTATAATTAAATTATTTCCCTAAATTAAATACAATTAAATAAAATTATCTTAAGTACAAAAAAAAAACAAAAAACACTAAATTACAGAAAATAATAAACAAATTACAAGATTTTTAAACTAATTACACCTAATCTAATCCCCCTAACAAAATAAAAAAGCCCCCCTAAAATAAAAAAGCCCTACCCTACACTAAATTACAAATAGCCCTTAAAAGGCCTTTTGGGGGGCATTGCCCCAAAGTAATCAGCTCTTTTACCTGTAAACAAAATTACAAATCCCCCCCAAAATTAAAACCCACCACCCACACAACCAACCCTACTCTAAAACCCACCCAAAACCCCCTTAAAAAAACTAACACTAACCCCTTGAAGATCACCTTACCGGGAGAAGTCTTCATCCAACCGGGCCAAAGTCCTCAACGAAGCCAAGAGAAGTCTTTATCTAAACCAGGCGAAGTGGTCCTCCAGACGGGCAGAAGTCTTCATCCAGACGGCATCTTCTATTTTCATCCATCCGGCGCGGAGCGGGTCCATCTTCAAGACATCCGACGCAAAGCATCCTCTTCATCCGACGGCTAAGACTGAATGAAGGTTCCTTTAAATGATGTCATCCAAGATGGTGTCCCTTCAATTCCGATTGAAGTTCAATCCTATTGGCTGATGCAATCAGCCAATAGGATTGAGCTGGCATTCTATTGGCTGTTCCAATCAGCCAATAGAATGCGAGCTCAATCCTATTGGCTGATTGTATCAGCCAATAGGATTTTTTCTACATTAATTCCGTTTGGCTGATAGAATTCTATCAGCAAATCGGAATTGAAGGGACGCCATCTTGGATGACGTCATTTAAAGGAACCTTCATTCAGTCTTAGCCGTTGAAGTTCAATCCTATTGGCTGATCCAATCAGCCAATAGGATTGAGCTTGCATTCTATTGGCTGATTGGAACAGCCAATAGAATGCAAGCTCAATCATATTGGCTGATTGGACCAGCCAATAGTATTGAACTTCAATCCTATTGCCTGATTGCATCAGCCAATAGGATTTTTTCTACCTTAATTCCAATAGGCTGATAGAATTCTATCAACCTATCAGAATCTAAGGGACGCCATCTTGGATGACGTCACTTAAAGGAACCTTCATTCAGCAAGAAGACGTCAGAAGAAGAGGATGCTCCGCGCCGGATGTCTTGAAGATGGAGCCGCTCCGCGCCGGATGGATGAAGATAGAAGATGTCGTCTGGATGAAGACTTCTGCCCGTCTGAAGGACCACTTCTGCCCGTCTGGAGGACCACTTCTGCCGGCTTCGTTGAGGACATCTTGCCACTTGGATGAAGACTTCTCCCAGTAAGTGGATCTTCTGGGGTTAGTGTTAGGATTTTTTAAAATTTTATTTAGCTTTAGTCGTCGGATGAAGAGGATGCTCCGCGTCGGATGTCTTGAAGATGGACCTGCTCCGCGCCGGATGGATGAAAATAGAAGATGCCATCTGGATGAAGACTTCTGCCCGTCTGGAGGACCACTTCGCCCGGCTTGGATGAAGAAGGTTGTTTGTATTTTTTTTAACAGGAAAAAGAGCTGATTACTTTGGGGCAATGCCCCACAAAAGGCCCTTTTAAGGGCTATTGGTAGTTTAGTTTAGGCTAGGGTATTTTTTTATTTTGGGGGGTCTTTTTTATTTTAATAGGGCTATTAGATTAGGTGTAATTGGTTTAAATATCTGTAATTTGTTTATTATTTTCTGTAATTTAGTTTTTTGTACTTTAGCTAATTTCATTTAATTTAGGTAATTGTATTTAATTTAGTTAATTTATTGAATTATATTGTAGTGTTAGGTTTTAGTGTAACTTAGGCTAGGTTTTATTTTACAGGTAAATTTGTCTTTACTTTAGCTAGGTAGTTATTAAATAGTTAATAACTATTTAATAACTAGTCTACCTAGTTAAAATAAATACAAACTTGCCTGTAAAATAAAAATAAACCATACGATAGCTACAATGTAACTATTAGTTATAGTGTAGCTAGCTTAGGGTTTATTTTATACGTAAGTATTTAGTTTTAAATAGGAATAAATTAGTTATCTATCTATCTATTGGGTACTTATAGAGCTCGAACTAATCACCCGTGAGGGTCTCAAGGCGCTAAGGGAAGGTAGATAGGAGGAAAGGGGGGAGGGGGATAAGGGATGGGTGTTTAGTCGAAGAGCCAGGTTTTGAGGTCCTTTCTGAACTTTATAAGGGAGGTGGATTGTCTGAGGTGCAGCGGGAGGGTGTTCCATGTCTTTGCTGCTATGTGGGAGAAGGATCTTCCACCCGCTGTGGCTTTGCTGATGAGGGGGATGACTGCGAGTGTTTGGTCGGCCGATCGTATTTGTCTGTGGCGGGGGTGTAGAAATGTATGCGATGGTTTATGTATTCGGGTCCGATGTTGTGTAGGGCCTTGAACGCGTGGGTAAGGAGCTTGAAGGTGATTCTCTTGTTGATGGGGAGCCAGTGAAGGTTCCTTAGGTGTTCGGTGATGTGGCATTGGAGGGGGATGTCGAGGATGAGTCTGGCTGAGGCGTTCTGATTACGTTGGAGTCTCTTTTGGAGTTTGATGGTGGAGCCGGCGTAGAGTGCGTTGCCATAGTCCAACTGGCTGCTGACAAGGGCGTGGGTGACTGTTTTCCTGGTTTTGGTAGGGATCCACTTGAAGATTTTTCGTAGCAGGTGGAGGATGTGGAAACATGTTGAGGTGATGGCATTGATTTGTCGGTTCATGGAGAGTGATGAGTCCAGGATGAAGCCTAGATTTCGTGCATGGTCGGTTGGGGTTGGAGGGTGACCGAGGGCTGTGGGCCACCAGGAGTCATCCCATGCGGATTTATTGGGTCCGAGGAGGAGGACTTCGCTTTTGTCTGTGTTCAGTTTGAGCCGGTTGTCATTCATCCAGGCGGCGACTGCTGTCAGGCCTTTGTGGACATTCTTTTTGGCGGTGGTGGGATCTCGGGTGAGTGAGATGATTAACTGTGTCGTCGGCATAGGAGACGATGTTGAGGTCGTGGCGTTGGACGATGGCTGCAAGAGGGGCCATGTAGATGTTGAAGAGGGTGGGGCTCAGCGAAGAGCCTTGCGGTACACCACAGTTGACTGGTGTGGGTTTGGAGTAGAAGGGAGGGAGTCTGACTTTCTGGGTCCTGCCCGTGAGGAAGGAGGTGATCCATTCCAGGGCTTTGCTGCGTATGTCGGCGTCGTGTAGGCGGGTGTGGAGGGTGTTGTGGTCGACAGTGTCAAAGGCTGCTGAGAGGTCTAGGAGGATGAGGGCGGCAGTTTCTCCTCGGTCGAACATGGCGTGGATGTCGTCTGTGGCGGCAAGGAGGGCGGTCTCAGTGCTGTGGTTGCTTCTGAAGCTCCATTGGGAGTGGCCCAGGGTGTGGTTGGCCTCAATGTGGTTGAGTTAATGATAGGAATATTTATTTAGATTTATTTCAATTATATTTAAGTTAGTGGGTGTTAGGTTTAGGGTTAGACTTAGGTTTAGGGGTTAATAACTTGAATATAGTGGCGGCGACGTTGGGGACGGCAGATTAGGGGTTAATAAATGTAGGTAGGTGGCGGCGATGTTAGGAATGGCAGATTAGGGTTTAATAATATTTAACTAATGTTTGAGAGACGGAAGTGTGGCAGTTTTGGGGTTAATATGTTTATTATAGTGGCGGCGTTAGGGTGTTAGGTGTAGACATAACTTTTATTTCCCCATAGGAATCAATGGGGCTGCGTTAGGGAGCTTTATGCTGCTTTTTTGCAGGTGTTAGACTTTTTCTCAGCCGGCTCTCCCCGTTGATTCCTATGGGGAAATCGTGCACAAGCACGTACGACCAGCTCACCGCTGACTTAAGCAGCGCTGGTATTGGAGTGCGGTAATGAGCAAAATTTTGCTCAACGCTCACTTCTTGTCTTTTAACGACGGGTTTCTGAAAACTTTTAATACCAGCGCTGCATGTAAGTGAGCGGTGAGACAAAACTGCTCGTTAGCACAGCACAGCCTCTAACGCAAAACTCGTAATCTAGGCCTTAGATATCAACTTACTCACTTAGATACTATGGTGCAGCAAATATGGATCCTGGTACTTATATACACATTTCTGCAAACAAGCTAGGGTAAACTTCAGTCCAGACATCCCAACTTGCAAAAAACATTACAGAGAGGTGGCTTCACCGACTTCTGCACCCCCCCCCCACACACATACACATAGCCACCAAATATGTATGTACAAGGACATGATATGACAGAACACAACTATTTATTTAACTATATATTTTACACACACTCTTTACACATGCTAATGCAAACAGCTTTTTTACTTATTTTACAAACTTTCATTGTACTCAGTGTACTTTCATTGCTCCTTATAGCAGCTACTTAAAATAACGTTAGCTATGCTAATTGACGAATGACACCTATTTTACATTCATTTAACCCACCATGGGCAAGTGAGCTCTCTTGATTTCTCCAGAGCCCGTCTACCATTAGAAATGACCATTGACCTCTCTCTCGCTTGCGATTTCCGGGATATTGTATGTAATTTTCGGGTGTCAGGGAGCCGATATTAAAATGCTGGAGACTCCCGGAACTTCTGGGACTGTTGGGATGTCTGTTAGTCAGTTACAGCCTTGAGATCTATTGTTGGATACTCCTAATCTAATGTATTATTTGCAGACCAGTGTAGATACAAGTTCAAAAGCTTGTTGTCTTACTTTATTTTTTTCTATGTATGAAAGTTTTGGGTGACTGCTTTCTCTATCATAAGTCCCTTTGCATGTTCTATATGAGCCTTATCAATTTGTCTTGCTATTTCCTATGTGCAGGAAATACAATCTGTTTTCTTAGTTCTCAATCTTTTCCCTCCCATTTACTTGTGGACTTCACAGCTTGGGTTTTAGATCCCACAGATAATGGCTTTTTGAACTCTCACCATCTTGTGAAACAAAACAAAATGGATGCTTACCTGATAAATTCATTTCTTTATGGTGGTGAGTAGGGGTTTAGGAAAATGGTCTGCTATTTTCAACATCTATCTGTCATATATAAGCTTTCATTTTTATAAAGATTTCTCATATTAGGTTATTACTACTTTTTCGAATACTGCCCCATACAACAATTTTCTCAAATGATAGAGTGATAAATAACAGAAAACAAGGTGTCTATAATAAATGAAAAAATAATCCCCTAATCTGGTCAGTATAAAATATGCCTTGCCTGAAAAATATGATAGTTAAACGTTTGTCTATAATAAAGGTGGTTCTACACTTTAATGTCTTGGTTTTTGTAGCAACATTTGCTTGTACCCTATCAATGGCTGCACAGTGGAGATGGAAGAAGGTATCATATTTACTTATTCTTACTTTTCTTATTTATCATTCTTCTTGTCCTGCTGTAGCATAAGATATGTAAAAAAAAAAACACTACCATGTAATTTTATGGCTGTTAATGCCTTTAAGAAGTAAGGGCTGCTACAGTAATAAATGTGCCACTTATCCATAATAACTGCAAAACAATTGTGTGTAAGAGAGTTTGTGTGTGTGAGTGTGTGAGAATATGAGAGAGAGAGAGAAATAGGATGTGTGTGATAACGTGAGACTATAAGTGAGAGAAACTGTGTGACAGTGTTTGTGAGTCTTATTTGTGAGAGTGTGTGATAGTTAGTTTGTGTGAGTGTGTGAGAATATGAGAGAGAGAGAAATAGGATGTGTGTGATAACGTGAGACTATAAGTGAGAGAAACTGTGTGACAGTGTTTGTGAGTCTTATTTGTGAGAGTGTGTGATAGTTAGTTTGTGTGAGTGTGTGAGAATATGAGAGAGAGAGATAAATAGGATGTGTGTGATAACGTGAGACTATAAGTGAGAGAAACTGTGTGACAGTGTTTGTGAGTCTTATTTGTAAGAGTATGTGATAGTTAGTTTGTGTGAGTGTGTGAGAATATGAGAGAGAGAGAGAAATAGGATGTGTGTGATAACGTGAGACTATAAGTGAGAGAAACTGTGTGACAGTGTTTGTGAGTCTTATTTGTGAGAGTGTGTGATAGTTAGTTTGTGTGTTAGATAGTGAGAATATGAGAGAGAGAGAGAAATAGGATGTGTGTGATAACGTGAGACTATAAGTGATAGAAACTGTGTGACAGTGTTTGTGAGTCTTATTTGTAAGAGTGTGTGATAGTTAGTTTGTGTGAGTGTGTGAGAATATGAGAGAGAGAGAAATAGGATGTGTGTGATAACGTGAGACTATAAGTGAGAGAAACTGTGTGACAGTGTTTGTGAGTCTTATTTGTAACAGTGTGTGATAGTTAGTTTGTGTGAGAAAGCGCTTGTGTGAGAGAGTGTTTGTGTGTATCTGTGATTGTGTGTGTGCGCGCGTATATTTCTGAGTGTGTGTATATCCCTGGCTATATACTGTATGTATGTGTACAATTATTCCTGCCTCAGCTTGCTGCCATGTAAACAAGAATATTCTCTTTTTTAGGTATGAGAATAAGTTTAACATATTTATTAGTATATAATTGTATACAAAGAGTGTCTTATTCTTAATACAAATGTATATTAGAAGCGTATAACGGCGTAATGCAAGTGTACGTATGAAAGAGTTGAAAAAGTGGGACCACTAAGAAATTTCATGGGACCACTAGCTCTTGGGGAACTTTTTCAACCCCTGGGGGTGAGAGTCCACGAGACCAAGCCATATTTATTTTTCAATTGGCATCAGTTCTAGTATGCACCTCATTTACCCTGCTTTGTCATTTCCTACTTCTCTATTTTCTTCTTTCTCGTCTATCTGTTAAACTGGAGTACCAGAGAGACGAGAGGAATAAAAAGCTTGTAAAAACGTTGGTATCTTTGCCTCCTCTAAGTGGCCAGGAGTTAAATCCTACAGGTAATGGCTTGTAGACTCTCACCACCATGAAAGAAATGTATCTATCAGGTATGCATACATTTTGTTATTCTTCTAAGTGAAAAACAAAGATATTTGATGTATTTCTTAATACTCCTTCGGGTTAGTGCTCAAGTAAAAGACGTAAGAGTCTTTTGTAGTGCACCCCAGGGATAGGCAAGGTGTCCATACACAGACACTGGTGTCCGTGACTAGCCCTTGCAATGTCCGCCACAACCTAAGTATATCTTTTCTTTTTAATTAAATAATAGGAATAAAAATATATCTAGTGTGAATAAAGTTAGTGGCTTGTCAAAAGACTGCTAGCAATAATAATGGGTGATAAGTTATGGAATAAATAAAGCCTGAGTGAAATACTGGATGTGTATCTGCATCTGTATAATAACACCCAGCCCTATACAAAGACACAGTAGTGACACTGGCACATGCGTATAGTCAGACAAGGGCTGGTTATAAGGTCAGTGGTATCTACATCAGTATAATAACACCCAGCGCTATATAATGAAACAGTAGTGACCCTGGCACATGGGTATAGCTAGAGGAGGGCTGGTTATAGGGTCAGTGGTATCTGCATCAGTATAATAACACCCAGCGCTATATAATGAAACAGTAATGACCCTGGCACATGGGTATAGCCAGAGGAGGGCTGGTTATAGGATCAGTGGTATCTGCATCAGTATAATAACACCCAGTGCTATATAATGACACACTAGTGACACTGGCAAATGGGTATAGCCAGAGGAGGGCTGGTTATAGGGTCAGTGGTATCTGCATCAGTATAATAACACCCAGCACTATATAATGACACAGTAGTGACACTGGCACATGGGTATAGCCAGAGGAAGGCTGGTTAAAGGATCAGTGGTTTCTGCATCAGTATAATAACACCCAGAGCTATATAATGACACAGTAGTGACACTGGCACATGGGTATAGCCAGAGGAGGGCTGGTTATAGGATCAGTGATATCTGCATTATTATAATAACACCCAGCACTATATAATGACACAGTAGTGACACTGGCACATGGGTATAGCCAGAGGAGGGCTGGTTATAGAATCAGTGGTATCTTCATCCGTATAATAACACCCGGCGCTATATATATTGACACAGTAGTGACACTGGCTCATGGGTATAGCCCAGAGGAGGGCTGGTTATAGGATCAGTGGTATCTGCATCAGTATAATAACACCAAGCACTATAAAATGTTTTTAATTTCAAATGTACCTTGGTGTCCTTCACTAAGGTCTGTACTTTGGAAAATGTCTGCCACAGCCTTTGTCTGTGCCTATCCCTGGTGCACCCCATAGATGTCTATGGAGAAAGGGAGGAATTATGCAACCTCGAGATGTTAGCATGTCTGAGTCTTTCACTTGTGCACTAACATTTTGCTTTCAACTTGTAATATCAGCACAAACACAGGAGCTCTTGAGCAATGTTAGAGCTCAACATGACTAATATATATGCACTCCGCTAGTAATCTAGCACTAAGTCAGCTCACACTTTGTGTTTCTATAAACACTAATATGTAGCACATTTTGTCTTAATTGACACACTGGGCACACAGTCTATTAAATGACACACAGTCTAGTATCTTGAATCTTATTCTTATTAAATCTGAACTAGCAATTATATATACATTGATTATCCTCTTATTAGTTGCTAGGAGATTATTTATTTATATATGGAAAGGTTGGACGCAACTGCTTTGATAAACCAAGATATGAAATTATATTAAAGTAAAGAAGACACACACTTTACACCATCCAAGAAAGAAAAAACTAACGCTTAGATTTAGAGTTCTGCGTTAGCTGTCAAAAGCAGCGTTAAGGGGTCCTAACGCTGGTTTTGGCCGCCCACTGGTATTTAGAGTCAGTCAGGAAAGGGTCTAACACTCACTTCCAAGCCGCAACTTTTCCATACCGAAGATCCCCTTACACCAATTGCGTATCCTATCTTTTCAATGGGATCTTCTTAACGCCGGTATTTAGAGTCTTGGCTGAAGTGAGCATTAGACCCTCTACCGACAAGACTCCAGCCGCAGAAAAAAGTCAGTAGTTAAGAGCTTTCTGGGCTAACGCCGGTTCATAAAGCTCTTAACTACTGTGCTCTAAAGTACACTAACACCCATAAACTACCTATGTACCCCTAAACCGAGGTCCCCCCACATCGCCACCACTATAATACATTTTTTTAATCTCTAATCTGCCAGCCGCACACCGCCGCAACCTACATTATCCCTATGTACCCCTAATCTGCTGCCCCTAACATCGCCAACACCTATATTATATTTATTAACCCCTAATCTTCCCCCCCATGTCGCCGCTACCTACCTACACTTATTAACCCCTAATCTTCTGACCGGAGCTCGCCGCTACTCTAATAAATGTATTAACCCCTAAACCACCTCACACCCGCCTCGCAAACCCTATAATAAATAGTATTAACCCCTAATCTGCCCTCCTGAATCAGCCAATCAGATTCAAGTTCAATCGGATTGGCTGATCCAATCAGCCAATCAGATTGAGCTCGCATTCTATTGGCTGTTTCGATCCTATCAGCCAATCGGAATTCGAGGGACGCCATCTTGGATGACGTCACTTAAAGGAACCTTCATTCGTCGGTAGTCGTCGGAAGGAAGAGGATGTTCCGCGCCGGAGGTCTTGAAGATGGAGCCGCTCCTCGTCGGATGGATGAAGATAGAAGATGCCGCTTGGATGAAGATGTCTACCGGTCCGGATGTCCTCTTCTGCCCGGATAGGATGAAGACTTCTGCCGCTCCGGATGTCCTCTTTTGGTCCATCGGTGCCTGGCTGGGTGAACACGACTCAAGGTAGGGAGATCTTCAGGGGGGTAGTGTTAGGTTTATTTAAGGGGGGTTTGGGTTAGAGTAGGGGTATGTGGGTGGTGGGTTGTAGTGTTGGGGGGTGGTATTGTGTTTTTTTTACAGGCAAAAGAGCTGATTTCTTTGGGGCATGCCCCGCAAAAAGCCCTTTTAAGGGCTGGTAAGGTAATAGAGCTGTTAACTTTTTAAATTTAGATTAGGGTAGGGTATTTTTTTATTTTGGGGGGCTTTGTTATTTTATTAGGGGGCTTTGAGTAGGTGTAATTAGCTTAAAATTCTTGTAATCTTTTTTTATTTTTTGTAATTTAGAGTTTTTTTTTTGTAGTTTAGTTTATTTAATTGTAGGTACTTGTAGTTAATTGATTTAATTAATTTATTGATAGTGTAGTGTTAGGTTTAATTGTAACTTAGGTTAGGATTTATTTTACAGGTAATTTTGTAATTATTTTAACTAGGTAGCTATTAAATAGTAAATAACTATTTAATAGCTATTGTACCTAGTTAAAATAAATACAAAGTTGCCTGTAAAATAAATATAAATTCTAAAATAGCTACAATATATTTATTCGTTATATTGTAGCTATATTAGGGTTTATTTTACAGGTAAGTACTTAGCTTTAAATAGGAATGCTTTATTTAATAAGAGTTAATTTATTTTGTAAGAATAAAATTATATTTAATTTAGGGGGGTGTTAGGGTTAGGGTTAGACTTAGCTTCAGGGGTTAATACATTTATTAGAGTAGCGGTGAGGTCCGGTCGGCAGATTAGGGGTTAATACTTGAAGTTAGGTGTCGACGATGTTAGGGAGGGCAGATTAGGGGTTAATACTATTTATTATAGGGTTTGCGAGGCGGGAGTGAGGCGGTTTAGGGGTTAATACATTTATTAGAGTAGCGGCGAGCTCCGGTCGGAAGATTAGGGGTTAATAAGTGTAGGTAGATAGCGGCGACGTTGGGGGGGGGGGACAGATTAGGGGTTAATAAATATAATATAGGTGTCAGCGATGTTAGGGGCAGCAGATTAGAGGTACATAGGGATAATGTAGGTTGCGGTGGTGTACGGAGTGGCAGATTAGGGGTTAATTGTGTAATGCAGGGGTCAGCGATTGCGGGGTCGGCAGATTAGGGGTTAATAAGTGTAAGGTTAGGGGTGTTTAGACTCGGGGTTCATGTTAGGGTGTTAGGTGCAGACTTAGAAAGTGTTTCCCCATAGGAAACAATGGGGCTACGTTAGAAGCTGAACGCTGCTTTTTTGCAGGTGTTAGGTTTTTTTTCAGCCCAAACTGCCCCATTGTTTCCTATGGGGGAATCGTGCACGAGCACGTTTTTCCAGCTAGCCGCTACCGTAAGCAACACTGGTATTGAGAGTTGAAGTGGCGGTAAATATGCCTGTACGCTCCCTTTTTGGAGCCTAACGCAGCTCTTCAGAGAACTCTCAATACCAGCGTTATTTAAAAGGTGCGGGGGGGAAAAAAGGAGCGTTAGCTACGCGGGTCTTTACCGACAAAACTCTAAATCTAGCCGTAAATTAACAAAAATTGGTGACATTTCAGGAGCACGGGCCCTGCACAGTAAAACTATATGGGTTAATCCTAATGTCACACCAAACTAAATAATTAACTATTATTATACAGAAACATACATAAGATTTGGAGATTCATTCAATAGTGTAGATGTGAAATATTTATTTGACCTGGTGCCCATTGTTAGTGCTTTGTATATACATTATTCACACTTTAAAAGTATAAACATATTAGTTAATATAAAAATCACATTATTTCTGAAGCTGCACTTGACAGCTTTATGCCAATTATTGAAAAATATTTCCCAGTGTGCACCAATTTGCACATCCAATGATGTTCTCACTGTCATATAACATTTATTTTACTTGTAAAATGGTGTTGTTTCCTCCAACCTCAATCATTATATAGGGCTAGATTTATTAAGCCCCTACGGCAGCAAGTTCTCTCCAGTCCGCTGCTTCCCTAACATCTACGGCACCTCTATTGTGGCGAAATTCAATCTCCTCGGTCGAGTCCGACCAAGGAGATTGACAGCTCCTGCACGCGCGTGATTTGCGCTCGTGTGCAAAATTGCGCTCGTGTGCAATGTTAATTACCTGCGGGTAATTTCGCCCTGCTACAGGCGAGCTGAGGCATACAGGGGCGTGTATACGCGCCCCTGTATGCCTCAGCTTTGATAAATCTAGCCCATAATGTAAAGAAACTCCACAATTTTATTACACAACAGGACCATTATAAGCATTAACCACATTTCTAAATAGTTGTTTGACAAACCCCAAGCTTATTCCGATCTTTGAGATTTTATGATGACACAGAAGGAGATTTACAAAGATCAACTTTTTGTACTGTGATAGTGCGTGTCTGTCTGTGCGTGTCTGTGTGTATGCCTGCCTGTATGTCTGTCTATATGTCTGTTTATTTCTGTCTGTTCCACAAGTTTTAGATTGCTTAGCTAAGTATTGTGTGCTTCCTTGTATCATGTGGTTGTGAGAGCCAGTCAGGTTCCCCCTTTGTTTGTTTTTGTTTATTTCTCCCCTCTTGTGTGGGAGGGAAGACAGAAATAATCAGTACTGTACAGAACTGAGTAAACAAAGGTCTTTCTCCCTGGAGTGAAGGAAGCCTCACCTCTGGAACTTGCCTCACTGGATATACCAGCTAGAGGTGAATTCAAGTATTGGTTTCTCTTGAGTTAAAGGGAAACTCAAGTAAAATTAAACCTTCATGATTCAGATAGAGCAGCAATTTTAAACAACTTTCCAATTTACTTCCATTAAAGGGACACTGAACCCAAATTTTTTCTTTCATGATTCAGATAGAGCACGCAATTTTAAGCAACTTTCTAATTTACTTCTATTATCAATTTTAATTCGTTCTCTTGCTATCGTTATTTGAAAAAGAAGGCATCTCAGCTAAGGAGCCAGCAAATGTTTGATTCAGGACCATGGACAGCACTTGTTTATTGGTGCTGACCAATCAGCAAGGACAACCCAGGTTGTTCACCAAAAATGGGCCGGCATCTAAACTTACATTCTTGCTTTTCAAATAAACATACCAAGAGAATTAAGAAAATTTGATAATAGGAGTAAATAAGAAAGTTGCTTAAAAATGCATGCTCTATGTGAATCACGAAAGAAAATGTTTGAGTACAGTGTCCCTTTAACAAAATGTGCACAATCTTTTTATATTTATACTTTTTGAGTCACCAGATCCTACTGAGCATGTGCAAGAATTTACAGAATATACTATATGCATTTGTGATTGGCTGATGGCTGTCACATGATACAGGGGGAGTTGAAATAGACATAACTTTTAAATTTGTCAGAAAAAAATCTATTAATCATTTGAAGTTCAGACTAAGTACTATTGCATCGTCTTGTTATCATGCATTTGTTGATTATGCAAATATATTGTATTGACTGGTCCTTTAAAGGGACACTGAAGTCAAAATTAAAAGCAGCAATTTTAAAAGACTTTTTCAATTTACTTCCATTATGAAATTGTGCATATTATTTTTATAACACAATTTCTAAAGCACCAGCTCCTACTGAGCATATGGAATACACATACTACTCTTTGATTGGCTGATTGCTGTCACATGACACAGGGCCTGGCAAATAAGGGAAAAAATTAATTTGTCAGAAAAAATCTACTGCTTATTTGAAATTCCAAGTAAGTGTTATTGCATTGCCATTTTATTGTGCATTTGCTAATTATGCAATTGTACTGTATTTAATTGTCCTTTAAGAGTATCTGCTGTGGAAGATATGTCAGTGCTTATGTAAATTACATAAGGCAATGGTCGGTGGAGTTTGGCTATTGAAAAACAATTGCAATGAAAAGGATGCAAATTTGTTTGTACAACATTTCAAATTGGTTACTATGTTATTCTATAGCAACACAATAGAAATGGTGTGTAATTACAGGGTGTTTTGTGCCAGGGACAGTGCCAAGTATGCCTATTAGTGCTGAAAAAAGACCAGAATGCTGGGAAATTATATCACTTTTATTGACAACTTATGCTAAACAAAGTAGTGATTATTCCTTAGGCAATACTTAGCTTTCAAAAAAAGAGATCAGTGTTTCCTAGGGGGGCGCTAAGGAGCTTTAAAAAAGAAAAGTAAACTGTGCATTAAACACTGAAATGGAAAGAAAGAATACACATAAAATAACCAATACTTATGATAAATGATTGAATCAATTAACCAAAAGTCCAGAAAATGGAGGAGTCTGCTTCTTTTCACACAGTCCGGGGAAAACTCATCAGATTCTGCAAACCACATGCAAGAGGCTGCCTTATAGCATAACCAGACATCAGGAATGTATTAGTGTAACAGAAGAAACCTAAAATGGGACACACATTTAGTTGAGCACTAAATTTGAATTAGTGGTGAAAAAGCAGGCTGGGTCTTAAAGCCTCCAGCTGGCTCTCACCAATGGCAGATCACTGCTATTCCCTCTGAGTTGTGGATTCAGTTTGGGCTTGTTCAGCTCTCTCCATTCTGATCACATGACCTCTGCCTCTGGATGGCTGATCTTTCACAGCATTAATAATTACTCTCTCAGTGTCTCTGTGCTATGTGAAGAGACACTTGGGAAAAGAGTATCAAGCTTGGGATACACTGTAAAGAGCTTCAAAAATAATTTGTATCAATTGTATAAAAATACAAATTATTTTATTGTGTAAAATCAACAATTATTGAAAAAGCATTTACTATTGTTAAAAATACTTAGCTTTGAGTAGTTAATAAGGCTTGTTAATTGTTAAAGATGGCATATATTGGAAGGAGGAGCTTCATCTCATCAGGTGACAAAACACTTTGTGGTAGATGTTCAGACAAGTCTCATTTCATCAGGAACAGTCCAGGTTTTTAATCTGTGGTGTTACTCAGAAGCATTTCTGCCAACCAATCAGAAAGCTCTAGTTGCTGCCTGTCCGCAGCTAAGACTCTCCTTTCTCTCTTGGCATACATAGAACTTCACATGAACAGAACAACAAGACCTCTCTGCTCTAGTTTAAAAAGACTGTGAAAAAATGTATTCAACAAGCAGCGATGTAGCCAGTATTCCTGCCAGTGTGCTGATAAAAATATGAGTGTGTTAGTCATAATAAAAGTTAGTTTCTCATAGTGGTATGCAATGCTCATCTGCAACATTATTTCAGTTGTATTCCTCTAAAAGCAAAGAAAAAGAACATCTTTAATATCTAACAATATGTGAACAGTTTAATGAATTATTTGTGCATGTAATTAGGAAAAGTTTTCCCCCATTTAATATCTCTAACATGGCTCTCTTTAATATCCTTTAACATGGCTCTCTATAGATAATACCAGTAAGACAAGTTCCAAAACAGTGCAAAGATCTGGTAAAATACAATTATAAAGTAAAATATATATATATTTATTGTAATACAACAGATTATTCCCCTTTCAAATTTTGTGGATGCTTCTGAACATCGAACTTGTTATGAGAAAATGTGTTAGCAGTTTTCAAGACAATGATGAAAGGGTGATTGTGACGACCAGGGTTAACCAACTTTGACTCTGCACTCTGTGCTGAATGGAACTGTGGTGCTGTGCAAATACACTTATCTGTATTTCTCACATTTGGATCTTCTGTCTGAGTCAGTCTCTGTCCCCTAGTCTGTCCAGTCTGCTTATAGGTCACAATTGAGGTTACTGGGGTCTCTGTCACCCACAATCTTTTATACGCACTCTGGGGGTCCTTCAAGGAGTATCCAGTGCCCTCCTCCCCCACACATTCTGGATTCTGAGGCACTGCTGCTTCTGGCACTGATTGGTCTACACTCTCCCTCTGCCCTCTCTCATGGTCAGTCTGCCACTTCACATCCTCACACAGAATTTAGGATCCTTCTGACTCTGGTAAAAACAAGTACATATCTTCCTTCTGCCATTTTTCTCATTTCTCTTGTCTCTTTCCTTCCACAGGGCACTCCACTTGGGCTGGCACCAACTGGCACACAGTGGTAAAGTGTTAGGTTCTGTTTGCTTGTGTATAATTCTATTTGTTATCATCTTTTTATTAATAATGCATTGTGCCTCATTTTTTGCATAATAAATAATTCCTTTATTATGTTTTTGCCTTTGTCTAATATTTGAACCATGTTACTGAAAGAGACTGGTAGTATTAATACTGTGTTTTTAGATATTTGTTTTGCAAAATTGTATTCTGGGATTCAATTTGTTAGTCTGGGTTTTCCTTAAGATTTCCCATATAATATATCTTAAGTGGTGTCAGCTTAGAGATAGTTTAGTGTGGGTGGCATTAAAGGGGAGTTTGGGCATTTTTTCTAAGTCTAGGACAGACTAGAGAGTGTTGTTATCCCTTGCACCCATTGGACTAAGCCACATACTTGCCTGGATAAACAGTTTCCCTGCTTCTCACACATGCAGGACTTTCCAGCGGGCTCTTAGGTCTAATGTCTCCTCCCTCTGCTCACTGCAACCAGATGTGTTTCCAAGCAGGCATATCTACAGTTTGAATATAACTGCTATGTTTTGTTAAAACACACAGGATGGACAATCCCAATATACTTTATAAATGTTATCTTTTTGAATGATGAACTAACCTTGCTTAAGAACTGAGGTTAACAATCCGGTAGGAGCAATGGACAATATGTGCCTATTTAAATATGCTATAAGGTTTTAAAGGGACATGTTTAGTATTGCACTTATGTGTAAAGTGTTTAAGTAAATGGTTTCAATAAGCATGTAGATGTACTTATATGTATAGATATATTGGTTCCAATTTGACATGGGAATTCACTTGTGTCTGGGAGATGCATGTATATGAACAATAAAATAACTTATGGTTTAATGCTAAAAGAGTGCTGATTTCCCTTACTTTAGGAAAGAGGTTTAATCATACCCCTTTCATTTATCTCTCTTTTTTTAAAGGTTAAAAGCTATTTTGAGGGTCTGCACCAATAATCCTTTGAATAAGGTAATGGTGGCCTCCATTACATATGCAGCGGTCCCCGCAAAATCCTCCGCCGCCAGTTTTTACGCGATTTTGGTATTACATATACGGCGTAGCATACAAGTTACGTGCGTATATTTCACCCTTCGGACGTATTTTTTTTACCCATAGACTAACATAGAACAGACGCGCAATTTGGTATCCAATATACAGCGTAAGGACTTACGCACAAAGAATTCAGAGAATCTACTCCATTCTTATCTCGCCACAAATTGCTGGCGCAGTAACCCTTGCACTGACTAAAAAAGCAACGTAACTCCCTGAAGGCCTAACAAACGCATGCGTAATCACATACATATCAGCCGCAAATCTCAAACAGTTAAACCTCTTCTAAGCATTTATTATTCCTGCCCCTGCAAGTGTGTCAAACCAATCACAAACAGCACAACCTCTCACCTGCAGCCTTAAAACACCTGGCAATGCACACCCTCATTAGCCACCGTGTTTCCCCTGCTTTACCTACAATAGGTAGAGAGACAGCATCATGGGGCACAAGGGGTGCTGGAAGTCCTACAAGCCCCTGTTAGTCAGGATATACCTGCTGGTGCTATAGTTGCTGCTGAGGTCCCTGGTCATGGTGCTGTAGCCTTCCCTGCTCCTGCTGCTGTCCCTGCTCCTCCTGCTGCTGTCCCTGTTCCTGGTGCTGCCCCTGCTGCTGTTGTTGCTGCAGCTGGTCATAGGCCAGCAGGGCCTATAAGACGTCGGCATCAGCAGAGGGGAAGAGCAAGGGCACCAAGGATACACAGGGTTAGGGTCACCGTTTGGAATGACAGAAGGGGAGGTCAGGTAAAAGTATTGCTTGACTTCTGCAAGCCTCATTGACCTATATGAGGTCTTGAAGGATGATATTGACCCTCAAGCGAATAGGAACCGAGCTCTGACTGGTATGCAGAAGTTGTTGTGTGTTGTACACTTCCTGGCATCTGGCTCATTCCAGTCAACAGAGGGCTTTGTGTCTGGCCTAGCCCAGTCCACCTTCTCCAGGCTCCTAGGGGAGGTTTTGACTGCTCTAGATAACCAGACACAGTGATACATTCATTTCCCCCGTACCCCCAGGAATGGAACAGTCTTAAACAAGGCTTCTATTGACTGGGGGGTATTCCCAATGTCATGGGCAATTGATTGCACACATGTGCGTATCGTGGCCCCACATGAGGAGCCATTCCTCTATATTAAAAGGAAAGGGTTTTACTCCTTGAATTGCCAGATGGTCTGCGATACCACTCTGAAATTCACACATGTGTATGCAGGCTTTCCAGGGAGTGCCCATGATTCCTACATCCTGCGCCAGACCTCCTTATTCCAGCTTTTTGAATCTGAAACACTCTCAGGAGGTTGGCTGCTTGGTGAGTATGCACTACCATCATTCTTTCTGTATATTTCTACTAAACAGACACTAAACACAAAATAATTATGTCATGTTTCTGATAGAGAATACAATGTTAAACAACATTACAATTTACTTCTATTATCTCATTTGATTTATTCTTTAGATATCCTTTGTTTAAGAAATAGCAATGCACATAGATGAGCCAATCACATGAGGCATTTATGTGCAGCCACCAATCAGCAGCTAATGAGCATATCTAATATGCTTGTCAGCAAATTATATCAATAGAATGGAGCAAATTACATAATAGAAGTAAATTATAAAGTTGAATAAAATTGCAGGTTCTTTTTAACTCATGAAATAAGAAATGTGTGTTTCATGTCCCTTTAAAGGGACAGTATACTATAAATAGTTTTTCACTTAAAAGGACATTTTCTTAAAATGGCATGTTCTATCTGAATCATGAAAATAGAATTTTGTCTAGACTAATCCTGGCATAAAAGTAGATTGCTTACAATGCACCAATTTAATTTTTTTGGAAAATATCTCTTTTAAATGAAATCCATGTTATGTCCCTTTAAGCACATGATGAACCTGTAGTAATCAGAATACATATGTTACATGACAGGTGACGCAGGGTACGGCTGCAGACCATGGCTGTTAACCCCCTTGGCACACCCCCTTACAGAGCCACAACTCAGGTACCAGGAGGCCCACATACGTACCCGAAATGTTATAGAAAGGAGCTTTGGCCTACTCAAAACCAGATTCAGGTGTCTGGATTTGACAGGTGGAGTTTTACAGTATAACTCCAACAAAGTGTGTTCCATTGTCAATGCATGTTGTATTCTACATAACATTGCTGTGGACACACGTATATTGGGGGACATAGAACCAGACCAAGATCAGCAGCTGGTTCCTGTACCTGAGGATGTGGACAGGGGGACACTGAGGGGGAATGAAGTGAGGGACTTTGTCATACGTGAATACTTCACCTGTAAGTTACTTGTTCATAAGTACAGTAAACCGTAACAATCACATGTATTATGATGTTTGACTGTACCTCACCAACCATTGCATGTGTATATATCATGTCTTGCAGAATTACATACTGCAGATTTCCACTGCATGTAAGTGAAACTGTTACATCCCACCCCTTCCCTTAACCACCCTAATTACTGAAAATGTCTCATTTGTTTAATTCATGTTTAGGTCACTATGATGTATTGACTACCATTAAGAAGAATGAAAATAGATGTTTATACCTTATGTTCACACCTTCTGTAAATACATTATTATTTATATATACCCATGTGTCAATTTATATTGGATGTGAGAAACCTTGATTTACATCTTATAAGTGAATATTACTATATGTACCCTTCATACACAACTATGTGATGTTGTTTATAGAACATGAATATGTCATAAACATGATAATATTACCTTTTTTGCCATTTCCACACAGGTCTTATTATATGTTTTAACAATATTAGTGTACTAAAACACACCTCACATGGATGTGGATGACAATTATATGTTAAATAACAGAGGACAAGATTTATGGTGAACTATAAGAATATTTATTTCTTTTTTGGCTTCTTGGATGAGGGAGCTGAGGTGACTGTAGTGGATTGCCTTGTTCTCCTGGTTTGAGAGGATTCTGATGTTTCTTCTGGTGTGCTGGCCACAGATGATAGGCTGGAGGCAGTGTCCTGCTGGTGTGTAAAGTGCTCAACCAACACACCCAAGAGCTGATTTTGTTCTCGCCATCTATTGTCCATCTGCATCTGCATATCAGACAGAATGCTCATCATCTGTGACTGGTTTTGAACACTTCCACTTTATGATGCTGCCATGTCTCTCTGCAGCTCTATGCTACGTTTGTGTAACCTCTCTTGGTTCCTTAAGAACCTCTCTTGGCTCCTGTGGAACCTCTCTTGGCCTCTTTGTCTGCTCTTGGAGCTTGTTATGAGCCTCCTCTGGAGTGTAATGTATTCCTCACCCAGGGGAGAATACAATGCATCCACAGGCTTTTGAGCAACAGGGCTTCTAGGTGCTTGAGGTGCAGGTTCAGCTGCATCTGCTGGTTCTGGTGGGACAGGTTCAGCTGCATCTGCTGGTTCTGTTGGGACAGGTTCAGCTGCATCTGCTGTTTCTGGTGGGACAGGTTCAGCTGCATCTGCTGGTGCTTGAGTACTTTCAGCTATATTTTCATCTGCAGATGGCAGAGCTCTTCCAAGTGATGAGGATGGTGGAGCTCTCCCAAGTGATGAGGATGGTGGAGCTCTCCAAAGTGATGAGGATGGTGGAGCTCTCCCAAGTGATGAGGATGTTGGAGCTCTCAGGGTGGATTGATAGTCCCACTGATAACCAGTGTGTGACCACTCAGCCTGTCCAGTTGGCACTTCTTGTGACATAGTCTGTGGGTAAAAGCCATGACTGCCCTGAGATTGTGTTGGGGGGGGGGGGGGATTAAATACATGGACCCTTTATGGCTGTCTTGGCTCCCCCTCAAAGCCAAAAGAAGAATATTCCTCTGGCCAGGAATCTTGCAAGGGGTCATATGGCAATGTTGGTGGCATCAATCCCGGGTCCTCAACTGAAGCCATCCAACCCTGCTCATGCCTTGGAGCATACTGTTCATGTGGGTGCCTGAAGACTGGTGGTGGTGGTGGTGGCTGCATGTCTGTGACTGGTGGTTGTGGTGGTGGCTGCATGCCTGTGACTGGTGATGGTGGTGGTGGCTGCATGCCTGTGACTGGTGATGATGGTGGTGGCTGCATGCCTGTGACTGGTGGTGGTGGGGGTGGCAGCATGCCTGTATCTTCGTGACAGGAGGTTCTGTGGAGGAGTCAAATGATGAGAGGGATTAGTACAGTCATATATATGTCCATGTGGGCATACAATGTACATTGATACATGCTAGGGCCTATACTGATTCTCATGTCAAACTCTATTACATGCATGTGCACATTGTGATTTGTGCTATGAGGGATTTTAATATGCACAGTATACAGGTATGTGTTTCATACAATAGTTATGTGTACATGTCAATGATGGAAAAAATGTGTTCTTTAAGTGACACTATGGTAACACAATTTACTTTAGCCTGATGTAGACACAGAACCTGCTTTCTTGAGCTAAAAGTATTGTGATGGCTATAGTGTCCATTTACTGAAAACTCTACATATGGCTTGTGGCCTGTGTTACTCTGAGACATGTTAGTATTGCACTATTCCACCTCATATCATGAATTGCATTGTGTTAAGTAGCATTAATGTCAAATATGATTGTAGATGTTTTTGTTAGTAGGCCAAATACCATGTTCCTCATTGTGTACATGAATGTGTGATATTAAAGGATGTTATATCTCAAATACATATAATACTGGTGTGTGGAATGCTACTCACCAGCATGATGTGCTGTGGTTGCAGCCCCTGAGTCACGAGCCCCTGGAAGTCCACGGACTGCTGTGATACTCAGGGACCTGCGTATCATCTCCTGCCAGGTGTTATATTCTATGTCCAGGGATGGACCACCGCCTGTTCCCCTCTGGTGCATAGCTTCCTGCCCCATCTTTTCTTTCACCCACCTCTTGCAGCCATTTCACCGCTTTTTAAGGCCACCCAACAGTCCTCCTCTGCGGGGCCACACTGTTGACAGCATCCTCTACCGCCAACCATGCTGTTTTTCGCCTTTTGGCACTGCCTTTGCCCTTCTCCTGCCCAAAGCGGGCACTGTAATTGTCCATGATGACCTGGACTATGGCAACATTTTCATCAAAGGAGAAGTTGGGACATCTCATCCTCTCATCCTCCATGGACACCTGGCTTGCTCCCTGTGATGTCCCTGGTGTGGGTTCCTCCCTATCCTCTCCCTCCTCCCCCCTTCTGTCCCCATGTGCACCCTCTGTCCCTCTCCTAGATGTACCTGGTCTCTGGGGCTCTCGGGCATCTCCCCTCCCATCATCCCTTCTAGCTCTCCCTCTCCCCACTCCACTTACTCCCTGACGGGGACCCCACTGCTCCTCCTGTCCTCTCCAATACTTCTCTCCCTGCCACTCCTCTCCCCTCCTCCCCTCCGCCCTACCTCTCCCTGCCATCCTCACACTACACACACTCACACACTCACACTCACTCCCAGTTCAATCACACACAATCACAACCAAACACTCACCCTATCACACTGTAAAATTTAAATAAAATGTGTGAGGTGTTAGAAAAGAAAGTGTGGTGTATTTGTATATGTATGTATGCAAAATGTGTGCAATATGTAAAAATATGTGTAAGTGCACAAGCTTAATCAAACAACAATGCGACCTAACTAACTCCTCTGTTTGCGCCTCTCTCTCTACTCTCACTAATCTTCCACTCCACTGTAGTGTGCTATAGCTCAACGAACCATCCAAACACACTGAAGAAAATGGCGGCTGCGCATGGGTTTATATATGAATTTTGAATAGCGTAATTACGTATCGCATTTTTATATGAATTTGAGGTTCATTTTTACGAGTGTTAGCCTAATTTGCATAAAACTACTCTTTATTGAGACTTTCCATGGACATAATACTGGCGTAAGTTACTTGCGATGACTAAAATGTGTATTTGCGCACATTTCGGAAGATCGCCAGTTTGTCCTACTTACACCAGTTTAGCATCTAACGGCACAGTATATAATACCCCGATGTACGAGGTGAAATTACGGGCGGCACGGGTTCCCACGCTTGCGCCAAAACCTGCACTGTATATTTGATTGCGCCCCATAAGGAGTAGTTTTATGCAAATTAGGCTCACACTCGTAAAAATGAACCGCGATTTCATATAAAAATGTGACACGTAATTATGCTATTCAAAATTCATATATACTGTAAACCCATGCGCAGCCGCCATTTTCTTCAGTGTGTTTGGATTGTTCGTTGAGCTACAACACACTACACTGGAGTGGAGGATTAATCAGAGTAGAGATAGAGGCGTAAACAGAGGAGTTAGTTAGGTCGCATTGTTGTTTGATTAAGCTTGTACACTTACACCTATTTTTACATATTGCACACATTTTGCATACATACATATACAAATACACCACACTTTTTTTCTAACACCTCACACATTTTATTTGAATTTCACAGTGTGATAGGCTGAGTGTTTGGTTGTGATTGTGTGTGATTGAACTGGGAGTGAGTGTGTGTAGTGTGATTTAGTGTGAGGAAGGCAGGGAGAGGTAGGGAGGAGAGGAGAGGAGTGGCAGGGAGAGGAGTATTGGAGAGGACAGGAGGAGCAGTGGGGTCCCCGTCAGGGAGTAAGTGGAGTGGGGAGAGGGAGAGCTAGAAGGGATGATGGGAGGGGAGATGCTCGAGAGTCCCAGAGAGCAGGCACATCTAGGAGAGGGACAGAGGGTGCACATGTGGACATAAGGGGGGAGGAGGGAGAGGATAGGGAGGAACCCACACCAGGGACATCACAGGGAGGAAGCTAGGTGTCCATGGAGGATGAGAAGCTGAGATGTCCCAACTTCTCATTTGAAGAAAATGTTGCCCTAGTCCAGGCCATCATGGACAATTACAGTGCCCTCTTCGGCAGGAGAAGGGCAAAGGCATTGCCAAAAGGAGAAAAACGGCATGGTTGGCAGTAGAGGATGCCGTCAACAGTGTGGCCCCACAGAGGAGGACTGTTGAGGGCCTGAAAAAGTGGTAGAATGACTGCAAGAGGCGGGTCAAAGAAAAGATGGGGCAGGAAGCTATGCACCAGAGGGGTACAGGCGGTCGTCCATCCCTGGATATTGAGTATAACACCTGGCAGGAGATGATACGCAGGTCCCTGAGTATCACAGCAGTCCATGGACTTCCAGGGGCTCGTGACTCAGGGGCTGCAACCACAGCACATCATGCTGGTGAGTAACATCCCACACACCAGTATTATATGTATTTGAGATATAACATCCTTTAATATCACACATTCATGTACACAATGAGGAGCATGGTATTTGGCCTACTAACAAAAACATCTACAATTATATTTGACATTAATGCTACTTAACTCAATGCAATTCATTATATGATGTGCAATAGTGCAATACTAACATGTCTCAGATTAACACAGGACACGTTATAGAGTTTGACATGAGAATCAGTATAGGCCCTAGCATGTATCAAAGTATATTATATGCCCACGTGGACATATATCTGACTTTACTAATCCATCTCATCCTTTGACTCCTTCACAGAACCTCCTGTCACAAGGATACAAACATCCATGCCACCACCACCACCACCACCACTACCCTTCAGGCAACCGCAAGAACAGTATGCTCCCAATCATGAGCATGGTTGGATGGCATCAGTTGAGGACCCGAGAGTGATGCCACCACCATTGCCATATGACCCCTGGCAAGATTCCTGGCCAGAGGAATATCCTCCCTTTGGCTTTGAGGGGGAGCCAAGACAGCAACAAAGGGTCCATGTATTTACCCCCCACAACACAATCTCATGGCAGTCAGAGATTTTAACCACAGACAATGTCACAGGAAGTTCCAATTGGACAGGCTGAGTGGTCACACACTCGTCATCAGTGGGACTATCAACCAACCATACGAGCTCCACCATCCTCAGCAATTGGACGAGCTCCACCATCCTCAGCAATTGGACGAGCTCCACCATTGGCAGATGGAAATAGAGCAGATTCTACAGCTGCACCTCAAGAACCATCAGATGCAAGTGACCCTGCCCCACATGAACCATCAGTTGAAGCTGGCCCTGCCCCACATGAACCAGCAGATGAAGCTGGCCCTGCCCCACATGAACCATCAGTTGAAGCTGGCCCTGCCCCACATGAACCAGCAGTTGAAGCTGGCCCTGCACCTCAAGCAACAGCAGCTGCTGGTGACCCTGCCCCACAAGCACCTAGAAGCCCTGCTGCTCAAGAGCCTGTGGATGCATTGTATTCACCCCTGGGTGAGGTCATTGCACTCCAGAGGAGGCTCTTAACAAGCACTGAGAACATACAGAGAGGCCAAGAGAGGTTCTTCAGGAACCATGAAAGGTTCATCAGGAGCCAAGAGAGGAGACAACGAGGAGACAACAACGTAGCATAAAGCTACAGAGGGACATGGCAGCATCATTAAGTGTAAGTGTTCATAACCAATCACAGATGATGCGAATTCTGTCTGATATGCAGATGCAAATGGACAATAGATGGAGAGAACAAAATCAACTCTTGGGTGTGTTGGTTGAGCACTTTACACACCAGCAGGACACTGCCTCCAGCCTATCATCTGTGGCTAGCACACCAGCAGAAACAGCAGAATCTTCTCAAACCAGGAGAACAAGGAAATCCACTAGTCAACTCAGCTCCCTCATCCAAGAAGCCAAAAAAGAAATAAATATTCTTATAGTTCACCATAAATCTTGCCCTCTGTTATTTACCATATAATTGTCATCCACATCCATGTGAGGTGTGTTTTAGTACACTAATATTGTTAAAACATATAATAAGACCTGTGTGGAAATGGCAAAAAAAAGGTAATATTATCATGTTTATGACATATTCTTGTACTATAACTCACATCCATAATAGTTGTTTCTGAAGGGTACATATAGTAATATTCACTTCTAAGATGTAAATCAATGTATCTCACATCCCATATAAATTGACACATTGGCATATATAGTAGTGATGTTACTGATAGGGTGGGCATTATCAGGTGTTTTAAGGCTGCAGATGAGAGGTTGTGGTGTCTGTGATTGGTTTGACACAATTGCAAAGAGGCAGCCTTCAAGAAGGTCTTAGAAACAAAGCAAGTGTTAGAATTAAATCTGAAAGTAGTTTGAAATAACATGCCCTATTTAAAACAAGGAGGTTTTCTTTGGACTTGACTGTCCCTTTATATATTTTGGCATCAATGCCAAGCTGTGTTAGCATTAGAATAAATTACACTCCAGTGGGTTCTAAAGAGATGAAGGTAATACAATTATAATTTCCCATTGTTCTCTCCTCCAAGTATTGTTGATTGTTTTGAGAAGAAATTTAAAGTAAATAAGCAAGTATATGTCCACAATGTGATAAAGTACCTACAAGCTCAATCCATTTGATTATGTTGTGGTTTCAAACTATTTCAAATACACAAATAAACCTTAAAAAAACAAATATCATAGTATACTGTCCCTTTAACCTTGAGATGCTGCTTAAATGTATGTGTTTGTTATGGCTTCCAGGGAGTTACATTGCTTTTTTAGTCAGTGCAAGGGTTGCTGCACTTGCAATATTTGGCGAGATGAGAATGGAGTAGATTTTCTGAATTCTGCGCGCGTAAGTCCTTACGCTGTATATTGTATACCAAATTGCGCGGCTGTTCTATGTTAGTCTATAGCTAAAAAAAAATACGTCCGAAGGGTGAAATATATGCGCGTAACTTGTATGCTACACCGTATATGTAATACCAAAATCACGTAAAATCTGGCGGCGGAGGATTTTGCGGGCGACACTGCATATGTAATGGAGGCCCTGATGTGTGTTGACTTCAATTGTGCTCAAGTAATCGAGTTTACTTTCAACTTGTAATACGAGCTAAAAAACCTGACGCTCGCACACACCCACGATATACCACTTGCGTGTAACTGTTAACGCTCCACTCGTAATCTGGCCCTTTATGTTAGATTCTCAAAGTATATAATGTCCCTTTAAGGTAGATTTTGTAATGGAGAGAAGGCGACTGTGTGCATCTAAGAAAAGTATACAAAAAGGAAAATAAGAAAGTGACGGTGTGAGAATGGTCATTTTTAAAAGTGTTAATGGAAAAATGTAACATGGTAGCCTTTACCAGTACAACACACAACCCATTACATTTAGTTGCTTTTATTGACACACCATAGATTATAAGGTCTAGAACAACTTCTGTGGGCAAGTAATATATGTTACAGGCAAACAAAATGGATGTGAATCTATCTCACTAAAGGTTGGGTAGTAGTACAAACACAGCTAGGGATACCAAATGTGCTCCACAAAAATATTTAACGGGGAAAGAGGTAGGTTAGGTTATGATCAGAGCTCAGACCCAAGACCCAGCATCTCCTGTCATCCATGTGCCCAGATAAAAAGAGAGAGAGAGATGCACTCAGCTGAGACAGAACAAAAGCTAGAAAACATTTCTGTGCCTGTTCATTTTATTATAGGGTGCCACTCAGGGTGCATACTCTTTTAGGACACTATGCCCCTTCACAGAGAAAAAATATCCTGTAGCATATCAGTCTGACCCTGCCCAATGACAGTCCAGCACCGAAATACCAGGCAATTCTTCTCTGAACAAGAGAAACAACAACCCCAGACAATCGTTTCGGCCTTCTGTGGGCCTCGTCAGTGAGGTGCAGTAGCATCTCTCTAAGGGCATGTGTGCGACTGCACCTCACTGACGAGGCCCCAGAAGGCCGAAACGATCATCTGGGGTTGTTGTTTCTCTTGTTCAGAGAAGAATTGCCTGGTATTTCGGTGCTGGACTGTCATTGGGCAGGGTCAGACTGATATGCTACAGGATATTTTTTCTCTGTGAAGGGGCATAGTGTGCTAAAAGAGTATGCACCCTGAGTGGCACCCTATAATAAAATGAACAGGCACGGAAGTTTTTCCAGCTTTTGTTCTGTCTCAGCTGAGTGCATCTCTCTCTCTCTTTTTATTTATGCAAATTGCTCTTGGGTCTCCCTAAGAGTAAAAGGGGAAACCAGAATTGGACTCCTTGCACACATGCCCTTAGAGAGATGCGACTGCACCTCACTGACGAGGCCCCAGAAGGCCGAAACGATCGTCTGGGGTTGTTGTTTCTCTTGTTCAGAGAAGATTTGCCTGGTATTTCGGTGCTGGACTGTCATTGGGCAGGGTCAGACTGATATGCTACAGGATATTTTTTCTCTGTGAAGGGGCATAGTGTGCTAAAAGAGTACAGGTGGCCCTCGTTTTACAACGGTTCAATTTACACCGTTTCAGAATAACAACCTTTTTTTCCAGTCATGTGACTGCTATTGAAAAGCATTGAGAAGCAGTGCATTTATTAAAATAGCCAGTAGGTGCAGCTGTCCGCTTGTGTTGCAGCAAAGCCAAGCAAGCTGTAATTAATCAGTTTAACCAGACCTGAGCTATCAAGCAGATTTCAAAGGAACAAGATCTTCCTGTCTATAAATCAGTCCAGATTGGAATGCATAGAAAGAACTGTTTGCAGAAAAATGCAAGTGAAGTCTGTGTTGTGTGATTATTTTATTAGGTTTATAATGCTGTTTAGCATTTAAAGTCTTCATTTCAAAGCTTTAAAAATAATGTATTAGGTGTTATTTATGACAATTTTGAAAGGGGCCTGGAACCTATCTCCCTCACTTCGCATTGACTTACATTATAAACTGGATTTCAATTTACAACGGTTTAGATTTACAACCATTCCTTCTGGAACCTAACCCCGGCGTAAACTGAGGGCTACCTGTATGCACCCTGAGTGGCACCCTATAATAAAATGAACAGGCATGGAAGTTTTTCCAGCTTTTGTTCTATCTCAGCTGAGACAGCCCATCACTATTTTCCCATATAATTTCCCCCTCCTCCCATATATTTATTCTGCTTTGACAATCTACCAAATCAGAAAAGAGCGTATTGACCAATATTTTTGCATTTGGCGGTCAATAAGAACTGCAATTTGTAACGTTCAGAGGAACAGAACACAATTTTGCTTTCAGCATACTTTACATTAAAGGCGGCATAGCTTGTAATTGCTAACAAATCACCCATACTGATACTAGAGCATATAATTTGTACTTAACATGACTGTGTGTGCAATAAGTACTGCTGAATGAAAGGATCTCGCTACACATCTATGGAACAATGTCAGAATGATCCAATCTGCTGACATCTTGCGGTAATTCACCTCCTGTCCTTTAATATTGAAATTGTTTTGCAAGATGCTGCAGCCGGTGGTCTTTTGTAAAAATATCAGTTGAGTAGTTGCCATGGTTACAATGTCACTCATATTATTTAATTCACATATGTTCTGATCTGATGAGCTATTTTAAATACAAAGAGCAATAACATCACTTAAAAATATAAATAACAATACTAATCTTCATTAAAATTTCTTGGTCATTTTTGGTGAAAAATAGGAAATTGCTTTTATACAATAATTTAAAAAAAAAAAAAGCAAGAAGGAACAAAATAATTGCATTAGGAAAAAAAAATCACAGGACTAAAAATTACAGTAATTTCACTAAGTAGCTTTATCAAAAAATAAATAAATAAAAATATAATTAAAAAAATCCGTCATAAAAACATTTTTACTTTTTATCTTTGGCTTTTAAACAATTTTTGCATGGAATGTACCAGCCTCATTTTGTAGTAGCTAAAAATAAAAAATAACCTTTTTTGCTATTATGAAACTTCAGATTGAGGGCTAAGCCCCTTTTATAGCAGTATTGTAGCTGGGGAAATTACCCTTGGGACAGAGGATGAATACCATCCTGTAGCTGAAAAAAGCAAGTCATAAGAAGCAACGCACACTGTGGCCATTAGGTGGAGCTGCAGAATTGTCACAATCAAATATTACAAATTCTTAACAGGACATGGAGTTTAAATTAATTTATAATTCAGGTAGAATACAATTCCGGGTTTAATCAGTTTTAACCCTTTCAATAGGTCTCCTTGGCTAAAACCTGGCCCCTTTTCATGGACAATAGTTATGTAACTCATGAGTTAGCACATATCCTGAGCAGTATCTTGAGCATAGCTTGATCAGTAAGTGACAGCGGTGTGTGCAGAAATCTTATACAAATAACCTGTAGAGGGAACTTTAGATTGCAACAGACACTCTTCCAGCAACTATGGTTGCATAATTAAAGGGACAGTCTACTTGAAAATTGTTATTGTTTAAAACGATAGATAATCCTTGTATTACCCATTCCCCAACTTTGCATAACTCACACTGTTATGTTTATATACTTTTTTATCTCTGTGATTACCTTGTTTCTAAGGGATCGATTTATCAAAACCTTTCGGCAGTCCGTATTTAACAAGCAGCGTTCATCAGACTGCTGCTTCCCTAACCTTTCTCTTAGGTGGCAATTTTCAATCTCCAAGGTCTTGTCCAACCGGAGAGATTGACAGCTCCTGCCCGCACATGATTGGCTTTGCACAGGCAAGGGCAGGATTCAGGGCCGGCCTTTGGCCCGCCTCGGGCCCCGCAGTCGGGGGGCCCTGCAAAGAGGAAAAAAAAATTTTTTGAAATATTTTTTTTTCCAATTTTCCCCAATATTTTTTTTTTTTGGCGCCTTTTTTTTTTTTTGGCGCCTTTTTTCCCCGCAATTTTTTTGCAGGCAGGGGAGAGGAGAGAGGCCAGTCCACACAACTCACAACGGACTAACTCCCAAGGATTGGTAATGAGGATATACAGTCAACCGGTTTCGGTCTTCACTGACCTTTCTTAGCTTGAGCGTTGTGAGTTCCTGTTGGCGTTGGAGATCAGCATTACATAAGGAGACACAGCGGCTCAGACTCTGACGATTACCACAGAGAGAGAGTGCACCTGAGAGAGCTAGCTGGCTTGCTCTGATAGCCAGTCTGCGCCTACCAGCACATTGGTGTGCTAAGTCAAAGTGTGAGTACCCTGGGTATAGCATACGTGTGCAGGGGGGTCCATTATCACACTGGATACACACATTTGTCGCCTCTGTTTCCCCTCCACCCCTATAGATCTGCCTCCGGTCATCTAGGAGAGAAGAGGGCACTTACAGGAGGATAGTGCAGCATTATCGGCAGCAATTGGTTCTGCTTACACCATTGGGACATTGGATATATGAACACTGCACATATATTTGGGACTGAATATCATTTGTTATATCGTCTGTATGGTGAGAGTCCATGATCTATTCACAGTTTCTCATATATATTGCCTGTTATTGTTATTACCACCAATAACCTTTTATATTCTACCACTCAGTCGGTATTTAGCGCCCTCTTGTGTGTTAATCATACTTATATTCCAGTTCTTATTCCATTTTTTGGTATTAAGAGGTGCAGCTTGTCTTCCACATTTGGGGATACATAGTTAGTGTCTTAGGTGATTGATCTATTAGGTTCAGTACTACACTGGGTATTTGATCCTGCTAGTGCATACGCACATTGGGAGGTTATCCATTCCCGTCATATTATTGGTAGTTCCAGCGCCCTCTAGTGACTAAGGTCACATATGTTTTAAGGTGATTCCCATGTGACAGTATTGTTAGACAATGACTCAGTCTCAGTAAGTAGCGTGTGGGGGGGACTGAGAGTCATTATGCACTGTAGGAACTAGGAAGCACAAGGGGTATCTGATATATACCAGTATATGCTGCTAGTACTGATGAGTGTGCATGAGCTTCAGCTAACAAT